>NC_068355.1:165789013-166014013 GCF_020536995.1 Dreissena polymorpha
TCCTTGTCAGATTTTAAAATCATTTGGCACATGTTGTTCACCATCATTGGACGGTGTGTCGCGCGAAATAATTACGTCGATATCTCAAGGTCAAGGTCACACTTTTTGTTCAAAGGTCAAAAATGGCCATAAATGACTTGTCCGAGCCATAACTAGATGTCTTACGTCAGATTTTAAAATCATTTGGCACATTTGTTCACCATCATGACGGTGTGTCGCGCGAAATAATTACGTCGATATCTCCAAGGTCAAGGTCACACTTTGAGTTCAAAGTTCAAAAATGGCCATAATGAGCTTGTCCTGGCCATAACTATGTCATTCATTGTGAGATTTAAAATCATTGGCACATTTGTTCACCATCATGGGACGGTTGTCCCACGAAAGAATCACGTCAATATCTCCCATGTCAAGGTCGCCACGACTAAAAATAGATTAAAAAAAAAAAAAACTACCAAGGGGGTTAATTTTTTTGGTCATTTCAAAAGTTCAGTTTGAGTTTCTTGCCTTTATCAGATTTTTTTTTCACAATGAAAACCGGGTTTGTGACAATTTGTCCTTGTTAATGTCAATATATTGCTGTAACCCCTAAATATGTCCAGATAAAAGATCAGTGATCTTTGTATGGTGTTCTTTCTCATATAATTGCAACTGAACGTCATTATTATGTATGTCTACTGTACTTTACCATGTATTATGACATCTAATTTCAATTTTAAAAGTGTTGGGCGTTTACTAAGACACAGCGCTATTTTTACTTTCTTTTTTTTAATCCTCCATTTTGGCACCACAAAGACGTTTGTGCTTATTCATGATTGCATAATAAGTGGTAAAGACGTTGTGTGTTTTTCATTGTTCAGAATGCAGTGCGTCACAACCTGAGTTTGCACAAGTGCTTTATGCGGGTGGAGAACGTGAAGGCGCAGTCTGGACCGTGGATGAGGCGGAGTTCTACAAACGACGACCGCAGAAACTCACTGGGTAGGCTTGCTTCATCACGCTGTGACTGAGCCAAGCTTGTTCTGCAAAAACTGGGTTTAATGCATGTGCTCAAAATTGCCTCCTAGATTTGACTGTGCATTTTGCACAGGCTAATCAGGGTCAACACTTTCGCTTTTGTGGTATTTTTCTTTTAAAGGTAGTCTTTTGTAAGCAAAATTCCAGTTAAGGTTGAAAGTGTTGTCCCTGATTAGCTTCTGCAGACTGCACAGGCTTATCTGAGACAACCCTGAAGCAGATGCATTAAGCCTTGTATTCCTAGAATGAGGCTCAAAAAGTCTAACTAAAGATATTGTGAAAGCTTGTGTAAAAACAAAATCCTATTCTTTTTATAACAGACAGCAAAATTTACTTTCTATCAAGTTTCATTGTAGTTCATCTTGTGGATAAAACAGTTAAAGGTGTGTTTTTTTTAACAGTTATGTTTTATAGAGAATGTGTAATTTATTTCTTTGTTATAGCTTCAAAGTTAAGTCCGATGTATAATCTGGTATAGACAAAAAAGCTATTCTATATTTTTGTTGTAAACTTTTTATGATATTGAATTATAAAAAAGTATTTTTGTGTGTCTCAGTTATTAAACAAAATATTTCATATATGACCAACGCCATGCAAACATTGATCTTATGCTTTATGGTGCAAACATAGGTCCTGATCAGCCTGCTCATCCACACCAGTCACCAAATGAGACCTCTAAGCCTTGTGTTACTGTATAGTGGACAGCTTTAATTCCTGGCAAGACTGCACGACTGCGCAGGCTGGTCGGGAGTTGTATTGGCCGCATATAAAATAAGACCCATTTAAGCAGAAAGCAACTGGTATATCTGTATTATATTTCAGAGCTGTTTCCAACAACGTCTCGTTGGAAATGATGGAGGGATTTACAGCGACGCACTTAATGCCAGCATACGGGTAAGATATATCAATGATATAAAAATGTGCCTTGCTCTGTGAAAAGGGGGTTTAATGCCTGTGCATAAAGTGTCGTCTGTGCAATCTTAACAGAAAATAGGAATTCAACAACAACAACAAAACTTGTGTAAATAAGAAACTTAGAAACCAGGCCAGGTTTGTATGATGTTGGGTTCAGAGAGGTTTGACATCAGTATAGTTGTCCCCTACCGGTGAAACCGGAGGGACTTATTGTTTGTGCTCTGTGTGTCCGTCTGTCAGTCAGTCAGTCAGTCTGTGGGTCACACTTTTCTGCATCCTGCGATAAAAGTTCTTATATTTTTTTCATGAAACTTGAAACATGGATAGATGGCAATATTGAGATAATGCACGTTTATTTAATTTTCTTCCTATGTCAAAAATTCTGGTTGCTATGGCAACACTTTTTTTTAAATCTGACAATGGTGGAGTTTCACTGATAGGGGACCATATTGCTTGACAATAGCCATGTTATAAATGATTTTCAATGAAAGTATTATTATATGCTTTATCTTTAAACATGTAGGGAATGACAAATGACATTAACATATGAGCCACATTCTAGTAAAAAATCGTCCCAGATTAGTTCATTCCGGATGGACTGAACTAGACTGGATTTTAGTTTTGAGACAAACTTAAATACAAAAAAATCCATAAAGGCGGGAAGTGTCGTCATGGAATCTGGACTGCAACATGAGGACACTTAACGCACATGCTTTATTCACAATTTTCCAGAACTACTTCAAATATGCAAAATTTGTGAAATACGAGACAACAATGGCTGATTCAATTTTAAAGTTATTTTAATAATCTGCTGACAAAGCTAAAATGGAGAATAATCCCCGTCAGCCCATGGTGATTATGAATAACTCTTTCAGTGCTGGAACCGAATTTTGAAGGCCTTTGCAAACAGTTTGGATCCAGATGAGACGCCACAGAACGTGGCGTCTCATCAGGATCCAAACTGTTTGCTATTCTGATAATATTCTTTGAAAAAATCAAAGAAAATGCTAATGCTAATTTTAAAATTCAGCAGACGACATTTAAGCAGACGACAAAAATTCCCAGCATGCAAAGGGATAAGCAAGTAATGAGTCTTCTGTCCCAGTTTTAGTTGGACTTTGGGTTCCTTTTAACTTTGATCTATGATGAAAGTTCTAGATTTTAAGCAGTTTACTTTGTGTTTTGTACTGTTGTCACCTTACTTTAAGTACAATATATTTCGCCATTAAATAAAGAGCATGCATCTAGTTAACCTGATGATTTGACTCTATAATGTTTACTGCTACATTTTGTAAGCAAAGAATGGCATAATAATGGACGATATATTACAACTGTTTTGACAGATTTATGTTGTTTCTGATTTACTTGCCATTGTTGTGTACTTTTTGTCAGCATTAATTTCAGCCCAAGGTTTGAACTTGTGCATATTAATATGTGCCTTGCACATAGCTTACATCCTGCTTTTTTAAATAACATTTGGAAGACATTTAAGGCTTGTGCAGCTCAAATAAATTCTATTTTGAAAGACAGATGTTTTCTAAATAATGATAATGCAAGAGTCGTGACAGCTTTAACAATTATTGTTTAACGAAATTAAAGTGTTTTTTTGGGGTACATGGAAAAACTTGAACTTGTCATGAAACAGTTATTTGGAATATTGTGATATTTAGCCTATTAAATTAGGAATATTGTGATATTTAGCCTATTAAAATTTGGAAAACATTTTAGCATATGTCTGAAGTCAAAAGTGTCTTCATCAGTATACAGCCTTAGTTGTACATTCGTTATTTAATGCTATCAGGCTTTCCTGCATCAAAACGCAACTTTATTGCCAATGCATTAGCCAAAATTTGTCAAATATGCCATGTCTGTTTTAATTAACCCTTTCCCCCATAAGAAAAAAGGGAAAATGGCTTTTGCAACTAGCAAAAAACCAGAACAGCCTGTGAGTAACTCACAGTCTGTTCAGGTTTTATGCTGTTTGCTGCTCATCAGTATCTAAGGGTTGAAATGAAGCCTTGAAAAACTTTTATCTAGAAAGAAAGGTCTTTAATTAAATGAAACTTTCTGAGGGACTAAAAGTACCTCAAAATACTTATCTAAGAGGTAAAGGTTTAACTTCTTAAACTTAATTAGTTGTGACGGTATCATCATCTAACTTTGTGACACTGTTTGCATGTATAAACTTGACCAAGTTTGATAACGAACCAAAACCACTGGTAGCTCTAATAAATTGTTTCCTTTGAGTTATAAAAAAAAATATACTAAATTACATTTTTGTGCCCAGGGAACTCGAATAGATTGTTTCACATCATCTACAAACTTGTTCATATCTTTGTTGGCCTTAATCTTCGCCAAGTACGATAACCAGCGATGAAGGTTGTTGTTGTTTGCAGGCCGCCATGGAGTCTGGTGGCAGTATGATGGGTCAGCAGATGACCAATGGCTATCTGTCCGAGGGTGTAGAGGACCTCTCAATGAAGAGTTACAACAGCAGCGCCAGCTCTCTAAGCAAGCCAGGATCACCTAACAGGTAGGCTTACAAGAGAAAGGTGAATTGTCTTGCTCCAGTGAGTTAAGTACATTATAGCTCTACTAATGGCACTTATTTAAGTGACCCATTGTCGGTGTTACAGTAAATGTTGCTGGTCGTAACAAAATGTACCATTGAATCCTACCAAAACTCTAATTGTAATGAAGTAGAATTCTATAATTATCACTCTGAAAATCACCTCAGTTGGTCTCTATGAAACTCGGGCATAGAGCATGTGCATTAAGTTGGGTCCCAGATAAGTCAGTGCAGTTTGCGCTCTTAACAAGTTTATCGAATTTTCAGTGAAAACTAAATCTCTTCCTTAAACAAAAATCTAGTCCTTCACAGAAAGGGTTGTGTTTGATTACAGCTTATCTGAGACTACTTGCAACGCACATGCATAAACCCTTCCCCAATAAGAATCAAACTGAAAATTGCTTTTGCAACCAGCGTAAAAACAGAACAGTCGCGAGTAACTCTCAGTCAGTTCAGGTTTTATACTGTTTGCTGCAGTAACAGCAACTAAGGGTTGGAAATGAAATATGTTAAAACTCTAATCTAGTAATAAAGGTATTTAATTAAATTTCGCTTTCTAAGGGACAACAAATGCGTAAAAATACGTATCTAAGTGGTAAAGAGCAAGGCTCGTATTTTCTAGATAGTATACAAATGAATTTTTTTCAGGAAGAGACCTATTACTCGCAGGGGGACATGTTCAGTTACCAAGGAGACGACATGATGGAAGGTGAGGACTCAAACCAGGGACTCGACCTGAGTCCCCAGTCCAGCCGTAGAACCAGCCTAGCTACAACGAGCTCAAGAAGTCCGCAGGCGGAGTCCATGAACGGCGAACCTGGACTGGTCTCTAGCGGGTATCGTTTGGGGGATAGTAGAGAAAGAGTGTGAGCCCAGACTGGTTGCAGGAGGATATCGTCTGGGAGGCGGTGAGAAGAGTAATAAAACTGGACTGGTTTTTGCTGGTGGTTATCATCAGGGGATCAGTGAAAAAAATGGTGATTCTAGACTGGTTGCTGGTATGTACCAGAAGGGGTTGACATGAAAGAGGAGACAAATTATGAAATTGAAAATTCGGAAGAATCTGTTGGACAAAACCAGGCTGAGAAGCTGAAATCTGTGTGCTAAACCGGGTCCAAATAATCAGATAGAGGCTCTGAACATGAAAGTGGACATCAAGGAAGAAAGAGGTGTGAATGGTAGGATGATGGATGATGCATGTGAAAATGTGGTGGAGAATGGAGTTGACAGGACCGGGAGCCGGGAGCTGGGACCCGTTAAATCAGAATGCCAGACTACTGGGGAACAGAATGACTTGACCTTTCTATGGCTTATTGCCATAACAACCAGATACCTGTTGTCTCACATTCATGACCTAGCCAATGAGGATTGTATAGAATCTTAATTAGTTTTTTTCTTTTTGATTTTCATTTTTACTTTTACCCATACTTGTCTCCTAGAGATCTTCATGCTGTCATAGAATATGTCGATATTTTCCAAATGTGCTATCACCATATTAATGTATATATTATTTAGAATGGCATTTTTTGAATGTATGTATGGTTGTTTATCTTAGTTTTATTGTATAATAATATGTGTCTTGTTCTGAGAAAACTGGGCATAATGCATGTGCGTAAGGTGTCGTCCATGATTAGCCTGTGCAGTCAGCACAGGCTAATCAGGGACGACACTTTCCGCTTTAAGTAGATTTTCTGTAAAAAGGGACTTCCTTTAAACGAAAAATACCATTAAAGCGGAAAGTGTCGTCCCTGATTAGCCTGTGCGGACTGCACAGGCTAATCAGGGGACGACACATTACGCACATGCTTTAAACCCCATTTCACAGAGCAAGGCCCATATAGTTTCAAGATTGTGAAATTGTGTGTAAGCAGTTGTTTTGATGAGTTTAGCTTATACAGAATACTGTTAACTAGTACTGGACACAGGTTGTACCATAATAAAAAATCATGTAAGCAGTTATGATACGCTATTTGATTAAGATATATAAATATCTAGTGCCTGGTTTTTATGTGGGATATATAAAACTGTTAGCACTTATTGACGGTTGTAATAATTTATGTGTTAATGAATTGTCAGACTAAAGATTTTTGTTATAGATATTTACTTTTTATTCAAAAAATATTACTTATTCAGTTCAGCTTAAGCCAAACCACTATTTACTGATGGTATTTCATGTTCTCTTTTGGGGAAAAAATCCAATTGACAGAATTTTTAATTGTGTAACCAGTAAATGATAATCTTGAATGAGAAACCACACTATGCATATACCAACCTTGTAATTGTGGATCTTTATATCGGATGACACACTTAACATAGATTCAAGATCTTAATATATGTAGTTACAAATAGAAACTCCTTGATAGGTTTTTAACAAACACCTTCCTATTCAGGCATTTAAATAAAATTTATGTATTCCCAAGTAATCACTGAAGAATAAAGACTTAACAATGTCAAATATAAATTTGTTATGACATTTTAAGATTTTACACTCAATAAATGGTTGGAACAGATTTTGATGAATCAAAGTAAACCCTAGGAATCGTTCACTCACCATGACAAGCGAGCGAGTGGAATTTTACACCCCTGAAATGTAATAAAACATGTTTGTGTGTACTATAAAATTAACTTTTTCTGAATGTGCTTCTTAAATAATGTATGCACACAAGGTTTTTATACCTCTACATGGTTGTCATTTGGACCCGTTACAGATGATATCCATCAGTTGCAGTCTGAGGTATATCAGGCTTTCCTTGTTTTTAGGAACCTTCAATATTTTTATCAAAGGGTACTAACATTCTCTTAGGCTGATCATAAGTATTGGATAAAAAATTGCTTGTTTCATTGGATAACTTTAAACCTGCCTATGTATTATATGATGAACGACTTTTCTACTCTTTGACTGAAAGGTTAATTGTTTGCCTGTTTTGTTGACAGAAAAAAACAATTAAAAACAGGGTACATTTTATTAAAATTATTTTGACATTTTATGCCATCAATTAATTTTGTATTCATTATTTTTAGGTTAAATTGTGTGCAAAAATGGGGAGAAAATTAGTTATTTTGACTGTTTTTTGGAAGTGAAATCAAAATGTGTACAGTTTCATAAGTCTTATGTTTGTTTAGTTATCTGGTACTTATGCTATAGACCATTTGAAACCTTTTTCTAGTAAAACAGTGCATAATGAATATGCGTAAAATGTTGTCCCAGATAAGCCTGTTCAGTCCAGACAGGCTTATCAGGCACATTACTTTCTCTGTTTTTAAATTTTATGTAAATGTGTGTTTAAAGGACATTTATTCTAAACTAAAATCCAGTCTAGGTGGAAAGTGTTTTCCCTGATTAGCCTGTGCATAATGCCCAGCCTGTGCAAAATGCCGAGGCTAATCTGGGACAACACTATTAGTACATATTAGTACATGCAATAAGCTCTTTTTTCAGAGCTTAGCTTGTATGTGTCCATCCTTTGTCACTTATTACTCCATGCTCATTTTAAAAGGGTAAATTTTTGTGTTTTTTATGTTTTTATCATTATTACATGGTTATTACAGTAATTTTTATATCCTTTAAACGTTTTGTTTATTAGAAAATTTTCCTATACACCAAAATAAAGCTGAAGGCTTGTCAATGAAAAACTACATAATTATTCAGGTTTTATTAAAAAAAGGAAAAAGTTACATTTTTAGAAAGAAGACAATCAAAGACACAATATAAACATGTTTTTAGTTTTCATTGAGATATTCTTTACTTGACAATCTTCAGTGCAATGTATGGCAATATTTAAAACACAAATTAAATTAACTTACCAGAAATATTTCAAAGATTTAAATTTGTGTTAAATTTATTGTGTTAATGCAATAAATGTTCATGTTTATCAGACACATGACATAGTTTTCAGTTTGGTTTCTGAATTTTCTAGATGCATACAAGTACCTATTTCATGTATACAAATGACTTATTTAAATAGTGTTTTGAACACTGTATTTTGCATAATACAACATGTAGTGCTTAATTAGTTGGGCATTGTTTTAATTTGTTAGCTCACCTGAGCAAAAACGTGCTCATGGTGAGCTTTGTGATCGCCTTTTGTCTGTCGTCCGTCGTGAGTTGTCCGTTGTGCGACATCAACATTTGCCTTGTTCACTCTCTAGAGGCCACATTTATTGTCCAATCTTCATGAAATTTGGTCAGAAGATTGGTTTTAATGATATCTTGGATGAGTTTGAAAATTGTTACATTTGCTTGAAAAACATGGCTGCCAAGGGGCGGGGCATTTTTCCTTATATGGCTATATATGGCTATAGCAAAATCTTGTTAACACTCTAGTTTTTGTTTTATTATTTGTTCTGACAATGAAGCAAACTATCAATGCAGTTTGTGCCTCTTGTTTTTTTGTTGTTAATGCATACCTGAAAAAAGATTTACTTTCATGTACTGTAGAATCATTTATATTCATGCCCATGAAATTTTGTGTTGTTTTTTTTTTTCTTCAAAAAAAAATGACTTTCTTGGATTTTTTATTAAAAAGAAAACAAATGACGACTTTGCATCAGCCTTTTTTCTATGTTTTTGTGTAGCGTTCTGATAAAACATGGCATAATACATGTGCATAAAGTGTCGTCCCTGATTAGCCTGTGCAATCCGCACAGGCTAATCAGGGACGACACTTTCCGCCAAAATTGGATTATTGCTAAGAAGAGACTTCATTTAAACGAAAAATGTCATAAAAGCGGAAAGTGTTGTCCCTGATTAGCCTGTGCAGATTGCACAGGCTAATCTGGGACGACACTTAACGCACATGCATTATGCCCAGTTTGCTCAGAACTTGACCCATTTGTGTTTAATTTGTTGATTAGTCAACTCTGAAATCAACGAAAATTAAGGTCTATTGAATAAAAATGACTATAGTAATGTATATAAGATTAAAGATACTTTTGCTTGTTGTAACAGAAACTTTAGGCTGCTAATTAAGCAAATTGCACATTAGTTATGTGTATTCTTTTTGCCTGACGAGTTATTGTTCATTACTATTTATTAGGGTAGAGTTTTAGTTTATTCATTACTTTATTTATAATATTGAAAGTCATCCTCCAATCAAAATGTTTGCACAATCATGTTTTGTTATCTGTCTAATATCATTACTTGTTCAGTTAATATTGGCAACAAGTGCTTTTATATTTTGTTTTGGACAATGTTCTTTTTGAATGCTTTTTAAATATTTGGGTTAAAAATAGTGCTTTTTTTTATTGATTTTCTGATCTGGCTTTAGTTGTATGTTTTACATAAATAAATGATTGAACGTTATTCACACATCAATAATCATGTTTGGAGTAAAAGCTTGAAAAATTTGAACTAATGACTGTACTATGTGGCATGAATAGAAGGGAGACAACTTCTAAAAAAACAAGTTTTCATCAAAACTTCTTCACTCCCTTGAACAAATTAATGTCTTATCTACCCCTTGATTGTGTAGTGTTTTTTTCTGATTTCATCACTTACTTTCTGGATGTATTCATTTTCGCCAGTTTTCTTCCACTTTATTGTGTGTTGTCTCATATGCTAACTATTTTACTATTTTCATTTTAATCAGTTTTGTTTTTCATTTCATTTTGTTGTTTCATACAGTTATTAATTTCACTCTACGCATAATCTATTAACAGAATGATTCATTCAGGGACCATTTTTTTAAGCATCTAATGGGCAGTCATTTTCTACCTAATATATGAGCCGTCTGCACAGCTAATCTGGGACAACACTTTCTGCCTATACTGGATTTTGCCAGATCAGGGTAAAGTGTTGTCCCTAATTATCATGTTCAGACAGGCTAATCTTGAACAACACTTTAAGCACATGCAGTAAGCGCCTTTTCCAGAACAAGGCCCATATAAGGAAGACTATATTTACTGTGTCAAAGTCAATATCTTAGATAATATATTTAATAATATTTTGAATCATGTTCGGAATAAACATGTTTAATAAATATATTTAAATAAAACATAAATTGCATGTAGATTTGTTATAATGGTATGAGTTTATCTTTGTTTTACATTTCATAGCACTCTTGTCTAAAAGATAGACACTTTAATCTTTTAGTAGATGTTCAAAGTACTCTAATTTGAGTGATTATTATGTATTTATGAGAACCATTCAAGAAAATGCAACTTTTACAATAGTACTATACATAACAGGGTTACTTTTTTGTTTGCACTCACAATGTGTTTCATTTGTTACTATGTTCTTTGTTTTTCTGTCTCTAGTCAAACAAAATGTGGTTCTTGTTCAATTGTTGCTCATTACCCAAAAAGCCCAAGTTTGTTCAAAGTATTTTTTTTTTCTTCATCTCTATGAAATATTTTTGGTGTTATTTCTTCATTACTTATCATCATATTTTGTGTTTTTGATGTTGTCGGAAATAGAGCCAAAAACAATGTCATTAATGACTCCTTTCATAAATAAAACATCAGAAAATGATATGTATGCTCAGCTTTAATCCAAACACAATGTTGTTACACTTTGAAAATGTATTCAGATCTCAAAGCACAAATGTTTTCTAAAACTAATACTGTAACTAAATAAATCTTATTGAATTTGCATAGGGTCGGAAATCATGTTCTGTTTAGAATTAAGTTTATGTTTATTTCAAACAGTTTAATGGGGTACCGTTAGGCTTTTATTGAAAATATGTATCCAAGTCTTGTTATACTATACATCTTCACTGCTGTCAAGCATGTTGTACGTCTCATTGTTTGTAGTGAACAGTTGAGGTTGGTCAGTTTCTGCTTAAACTGCTTTTCCCTCAAAAGAGACATCCTTTAAGAGGGAAACGCAACAAAAGCGGAAAGTGTCGTCCCTGATATGCCTGTGCATTCTGTGCTTATCAGAGGCAACACTTTATGCACATTAATAAGCCACATTTTCTCAGATAAAGGATTATGATCATTACTTTCCTTAACCAGGGTGTTAACATTCGTACAAAATCATACATATTAGTACATTCATACCTGTGTATTTATTTTGCTGCGCTCCATTTTGCCTCAGACTGTGAAATCACTCATGCTTGAGAGTTACCAATCAGGGTTACATGGTATATGGTCAGGAATCAAAGATTATTTGTTTATGTTTAGGGTTTGTTCATAATGCGCTCAGGTGCACATCTTTATATTGTCTTGTTTACCGTCAGGATTTATTTTGTTAATTGGAAATATGTGAGACCATGACACCATTTTCATATGAATGGATACTTGATAGTAGAATTCATTGTTTACATTGCATGTATATGTACCTATAGAATAAATTAAATGGTTTGTTTGCTGCTTGCACAAGTGTAAGGATGTGTATGACATGTATCATTACCTAACTGAATAGATCTGGTAAAACTGACACTATTTATAAGGCTTTATTTTCAATTCAAGTTCAGATTGTGTAATGAATTAAATAAAAAATATTGTTAAATAGCAGCTAAAAGATTTTAGAGCCGTAAGTATTAATGATAATTACAAAATCCTTATACAATATAAAAGTAGGGTATTATTTGAGCCGCATCATGCTAAAAATAGGTATTATGCCATACACGGCCAGCGTAACTCCAAACAAGCCTGCGCATTGTCGCTGTCTGGTCAGGAGCTTCCATGTGGGCTATAAAGACACGAACAATTTCGTGGTCTCACCAGCATTATTACTCCTGATCAGTGTACTCAGTTGCAGAGGATTATAATTCGCCCTATTGATGCAAAAAGGTACCATGTGCCATTTAATTTTAATGTAACATGGTACCTTTTTGCACCAATGGGGTGATATGGATCTTCACGGCACAGATATGTTATAAGGCCCATCGTGGCATCGGGCCACAGGCACAATGTGGATCATATCGGGAGCTACATGACTTGATTATACCATAAGGCTGATTTTGCAGCTCAATTTTTATCCTCCAATTGTTCTATAAAAGCATTATCATCATTAACTTTGCCTTGTTTTGAATAGGTTTTATTTACTGACATTCTGTTATTGTATGTTTGAGATGAATTGAGAACACTTTTATTGTTGTTACTGTTTTATCAGGATCACTTTATCAGGATAGAAGGTTGTTTAGTGTTTGTTTGCCTATAAGGTATTGCTATAAATATTAACAGGGCAGATTTTGCTGTCATTGGTCAGCTAGTTACTCATGTATGTATTAAACGATTGATGTTTAATCCTGAAATCATAACGTAACATCCCCTTAATGACAATTGCGGAATTAAAGAAATTCCCAGAGAAATGTCTCTTGGTTGTTTTTTATTGTTTTGCAGTTTCACTTGTGTTCCATTGCACAGACAACAAATCGCCAAAAAATGCTACACATGTGTACCGATTACGGTCAAATCTGTTAATGAATTTTTACCTGATTCCTTTTATATGACGAAGTTATTTTATACAATTCCTTGGGGGTCGAGAATTCGTTACAAACATATTGAACCATTGAAAAGTGGCAACGAAGTCCATTTTCATCGCGACTCATCTGGTTATTACAGCCCAGGGTATATAACAGAAACATAAATACATTCGTGAATATCATGATAAGTATGGCACGCGCCTGAACCACAAAAATGAGAAAAACTAAGTTTAAGTTACTTAAACTAGGTTTTTCTCTACTTAAATTCAATTTAAGTTACTTAATTCGAATTAACGCTGCTTAAAATGAATTTAAGTAGTTTTTGTGGTTCCCGCGGCGTTAACGCTAATTAAAACACCGAAAATGCATTAACGGTGCTTAATGGTAATTTTCTTACTTAAGTTGAATTAATTCAACTTAACAAGGATTTTCTCTATCAATTGTACTATTTTCAATTAAGTTGCGTTAAAATAGGTTTTTCTACTTAAAATATGTTTTAGTTACACGAATTCAACTTTAGTAAGGAATTTTACTTAAGTTGTAAAGTCGAATTGTTTTGATTGGTCAGTTAATGATCCGGAAGACCTAAGCCAATCAGAAACTATTAAATTAAATTAAAATATCACCTGGGTAATTTCTGATATGTGTACTTTTTGGGATTGTTTACTTATAAGTTCACTGCCAATACTGAGATACTGGAGACTGTTTTTTTTCCATTTAAATACTAAAATCAAAGCCAAAATTTACATGTATAGAATATAATTAAGTTGGATTCGGTGACACGATATAATCTTTAATTTCTACCTGGGACATATAATATAGTCCCAGTTTCTACATACAAGCTGGTATGACTACTCGTATACAAGACAAGTTATTACTACAGGTAAATGCGATATGACCCGGAAATATATAGACGGGCGGATCGTTTTGATGTTTATTGCATAGTTACTGACTGTCAGCAAAATTTGATGATGAAAGGGTGTTTTGAATGTTATTCCAGACTAAAACAAATTTTAGCTGACTTAAGATTCTAATCCAAATTTATAATATCTGTATTTTTTGCTCGTACCACATGGCAATCTTTTTCTTCCGACCTCGGGCCTGAATTTATTAACAAACCTGACAACCAATCAAAACGCTTGTTTCATATGCTTATTTTCGGACGCGAGTTTGACTTAACGATAATTAATAATTCAACTTAAGTAAAAAATTTATTACTTAAGTAATAATTAAATACAATTAACGATGCGAAAGCACTTAAATTAATTTTAAGCAGCGTTAAATGCAATTTAAGTAACTTAACGGTAATTAAAATCAATTTTTGTTGTTCGGGCGCACTTAACGAGTTAAACTAAGTTTTTCTCTGCTTAATTCATTTTTCTCACATAAATAGAAAATAACTCTTCTTAACTACTTAATGCATTTAGTAGCGTTAATTCGAATTAAGTTACTTAAATTGAGTTTAAGTAGTGAAAAACTAAGTTTAAGTTACTTAAACTTAGTTTTTCTCTTTTTTGTGGTTCAGGCGTGCCATAGTATGATAAGGAATACTGCTTGCATTAGCGCTTATCTACAACGTAAATAGTACAGCGCAGGACTTTACTTGTGTGGGAATACTAGTATTAGACTACGAATGCGCCAGTTGAACATTTGAAAACATTCATAAATGTACAAACAAAGGTTGTCATCATGTCAATCCGTCTTTATTACATATCGGCAACAACCCTTTGCGTCTGACGAAAGATTCTGAGAAAGCGATACAAAAGCTCTTTATAAAAACGTGAAACAGTAAGACGGGCAACGTGCGACCGCTTTTGGCAGTGCGCTTTGAGTTGAGGTAGCTTTGCCAATCGTCCGTCAATCGTCCGTGCTTCTGTCATGCGACTGGAACTTTACGTTAAATGTGGACACTTGGCCAATGCATATTTATTGTGCGGCCAACGTTAGTTGTTTGCACCGACTCCGCAAGACAGCAAATGTATCTTGACATAAAATATATTTTGTTGTTTTCTGACGTAAGCAATTTCTTTTATGGTTCCATTTACGTCAGGTAGATGCTATTATGCTGTTGTTGTTTTTTTAATTGTAAATAGACGAAACTCACAGTATTGAGAACAACTTCCGTTAGTGCGGCGAACTTCAGGTGTATGTTTTCTAGCTGCAGCGCCTTTACGTTTACCACATTAAAGTCGTATGCCTCTGTCATATTACATGTCATATTACACTGCCTACGACAAAGAACAGACGCGCGATTTAGTGAACGCACGACAAACGCATGCGTTTAAAAACAACTTGTATGTCATCATTTAATGTCGTGATGTGCTATCTGGGACATAAGCCCAATACGTAGGCGCAACCGCAGTACTGTTATATATCAAGTAAGCTTCGTTCTGGGGGGAAATTTGACTTTGTCAATGCGCGTAAGGTGTCATCCCAAATAAGCTTGTGCCATCCGCACAGGCTTATCAAGTTCGAAACGTTCCGCTTTAATACAATTTTCGTTTTAAGGAGGTGACTTCTTAACGAAAATTCAATATATGCGGAAAATTTCATCAATGAGTAGTCTGTGCAAACAACACAGGCTAATCTGTGATGACACTTTACGCACATGTATTAAGCACACTTTTCCCAGAACGCGACTCTATCTTTATGGGTCCGATGACAATTAGAGCGACTATCAATATTGAGAATTCCTTCTTGACACGTCTGGTAATCTCAAACTTTACATCACACTAAAATCACTCCCAATGTCAATAGAAAGGAAAGATGACATGCGAAATTGACCCAATCTTCAAATTCCCGTCTAATTCCAGGCTCCCTATCAGATTTACCCCGGGTTTCTCCGGGCACCATATCAGAGTGTCCGGTGTAATACCCGGCGCACACTATCTTCTATACCCGGGGCTGCGGTCAGCTAATCTGAGTAGCGCGTCAAGTGCCCATTACGCCAAGTTGACATCGCCGCGAATTGACTGCCCGCACTTCACCATCGATTAATTTTCATGTGACAATTGTAATCAAATACTGGTATACGATTGTTTACTCGTAAACATACCCTCCTTTATTTAGAATCCGTTACAAAACCAGAAGCAGCGTATCAGCGAAAGTTGGGATGTAGTTAATCTCTATTGATAGCGAGCATGACTCGAGCGCTGTGCTCGGAGGTGCCGAGCGAGGAATGTCAGTATTTTCTCACGGACAGCGAAGTGATAGTGGCATGCAGCCTCTTGAGACAGTTATCCGGGCTGCAGAGAGCGACAGTACGGCGGCGCCAGGCGCTCCGAGCTCCCCGACCTCGCCGTGACTCAGAACGCTTGATGCCGTCATAGACCTAGTAAATATCGTAGATTTATGTTACATGTACATCTAGTTACTGTAATATACATATGATTCTACTACCTATGTGTGTTTAATCAACTGACCCCTTTTTGTTGCTACTTGTTCTATTTCTCATATATCTCTATTACGACATCCATACAGTACAGCTTTACTATAACATGTACTACTTTACTGTTAGAACCACTGCTACTTAACTGAAAAGTATTCTTAATTAACGTAAATTGCAATTATTTTTCAGAGCGGTAACATTAACCCATTTATTCCTTGTGAACTCTCTCATCCTTCTAAATTGGATCAATTTATTTCCAAAATAAGGGACGTCTAGTATATTTACATTTATTTCTATATTTAGAATATTTCTTACAGTAATCCCTTTAGGCAAACAACGCAGACCCTGATGAGACGCCGCATCATGCGGCGTCATATCTGGGTCTACGCTGTTTTCCAATGCCTTTTTTCTAGACACTAGGCATAAATGGGTTAAGGCAATTACTAGTGAAAAGAAAATTATTATTTGAACTACGGGTATTTGAAATCCAACCGTCACTGTCAACGACGTTTACTTGTCCTTTTGCTGCAGAATATATAGGTTAATATACGCAATTATGTATTAAATCTTGCCTTGTTGCATGGTAACATTTGATCACGGGGCGCTGTGTGAAAAACGTCGTCCCAGATTTGCCTGTGCAGTCCGCCGGGACAACACTTTATGCCGATGCATTGAGCTCCGTCTTCCCCGAGCGCGGCTAATTTTAATACTGCTTCAGACAGAACTTGTATCTGTTCATGGATTTGATTTTCTCGCGAAAATACATATTGGGAAAACAATTGGTTCGTCAACGTAAACATAGAAGACAATGTACTACATGTTTTTCCCTATTAAGTACTTTAACGGGACGCAAACATACCAGTTATGATGACAACTGCAAGAATGACATCGTTTTAAAATTGATAAATGTTTGATATGGTCTTAAAATAACCGCAAAATAAACATTACCAGTTTATCAACTTAAAATATTTCTAAGCCTTGGACGATTGGTCTCACTGAAGTTCGGTGGGCGGTGACAGATAGTGCAAGGCGGGCCATAGTTCGTCACTGCGAGATTATGAGATAAGGGGTGTGTCGCGTACTTGGCTGAGCAACAGAAGTGTCTGGCCTGGGGTGAAATAAGTTATGTCATCTAGAACCATTAGAGTCGAGTTATGCGACAATGGGTATTTTGCTATTAGCGGCCAGGGTAGCTCCAGATTAGCCTGCGCTATCACGCAGTCTGGTCGGGAGCTACTCTGTCCACTATATAATCACGCAAGGTTTTGTGGTGTCATCAGCGTACGGGATCCTCTCATGCAGACTACGTTTAATGGGCCGTCTGGTTTGGAGCTAAGCTGGTCGAACATGACATAAGACCCATTTTTGCATGACGCGGCTCAGTAAATTTTCGAGTTCGTGCACAATCAATTTTAAGTTTGGGTCAAAATATTCCTTAGTAGTCGCCATATGTATACGTATACAAGTATTGTATATACTTTTAAAATGCCGAGTAGTGACGCATCCGGAATTACTGATCCTCAAAACGCTTCAATTTTGAAACCGTATCTATAAAAAATAGTTTTTTCCCTAAAAATACACTTTCAAACACTTGAAAAAATAAGAAATTATGTATAGTCGGATCAATCGATGCATTAGTGGTAGATTTCAGTCAACAAGTATTACAATGAACACAAAATAAACATATAAATATACGTATAAAAATAAACGTACACATATTCACATAAAAAACAGTTTATATAGTTAATTACATGTGCTACTATCGAAGTATCAATGCCAACTGAGCTGAGGTACACTTTTATAATGCCATATTTTATGCATAGAAAGTGACCTTTCGGGAAAAAAAATAAACGAACACATACATTAACATAAGATTCAATTGTATATATTTCAATATTAATTATCATTTAATTATATATGACTTCGTATCCTGTAAAAAAATATCGTTTAAACTTTAATCAATGATGTATCCGGAAATATATACCTTTGAGTTAGAAGTATGCATTCAAATGATTATGTATCAGCTATGTATATATCTATTTTGTCTGAAAATTGCAATCAATAGAGACAACAGTTTAACTGATCTAACAATAGAACAAAATATAAACATTAATTAATAAATTATAATAAATTAATGATAAAATAATAATAATAATAATAATAATAATAATAATAATAATAATAATAACAATAATAATAAGAATAATGCTCTTTCTTTCACTTCATTTTCTCCTTTTCTTCTTCTCCTCCTCATTTCTTCTTCTTCTCCATCCTCTTCTTTTCATTATTTTATTTATTATATTATATATTATTATCATCATCATCATCAACATTATCATCATCATCATCATCATCATCATCATCATCATCATCATCATCATCATCATCATCATCATCATCATCATTATCATCATTATTATTATTATTATTATTATTATTTTTGTTATAAATATTAATCTTATAACCGAACAAAAACTGGACGAGCTAGTGTTGGGGGACACTTAACGCACATGCATTAAGTCTGGCTTATTTCTTACATTGTTATATTGAATTGATCATTTATTATACAGGAAGTTATTTCTACCAAAGACATTATAAAAGCACGAGATATTATGTGATAATAAAGTAATTTTTGTCAAATATATCTTTTATTATATGGATCTTAATTGACTTAAGCCACATTTTGTATGTCACTTTTTGCGCAAACGTTGTTGACTAAACAATAGTTTATTGTCTTTCATTAAATGATGTCACTACAGTGCTTATTCACTTTGTTACGTTCACATTTCATACAATTGATGCTCGATCTGGGAAAATTGGGCTTAATACTTGCAATAATTCAGCACAGGCTAATCAGGGACTTAAGTTTCTTTGTTTGTGGTATTTAGTTTTTTTTCCTGTATTTTATGATATTTCGTTCACAGGAATTCTCTTCTAAAAGAAAATCAACTTTAGGCGGAGATTGCCGTCCCTGACGAATCTGGGACGGCACGTAACGTTCGTTTATGAAGCCCAGTTTTACCATAACGAGTTGTATGTTAATGATCACCTCGGTCAATGAATAAGAAGTTTGTTTAATTGATGAATCAACATAGTGCGGTCACCCATCTATCACAAATGGTGACGATGCGCTATCTTTTATCAAACGCCATATCTAATTGGAAAACCATTACAACACGTAAGTCGCATAAGTATGTTTTTGTTGCATTATGTAGCTGGTCTAAGCATCTAAATGTATATGAGCCGTGCTATGTGAAAAGGGGATTTAATGCATGTGCGTAAAGTGTCGTCCCAGATTTGGATGTGCAGTCCGCACAGGCTAATCAGGGAAGACACTTTCCGCTTTAATGACATTTTTCGTTCAAAGAAAGTCTCTTCGTAGCAAAAATCCAGTAAAGGCGGAAAGTGTCGTCCCTGATAAGCATGTGCGGACTACACAGCCTAATTCAGGACGACCATTTACGCAAATGCCTTTAACCCCCTTTCACAGAACAAGGTCCATATCTTCATCAAGATGTCTTTTACACCAAAGGTGTTCTTCTCCGGAGGCGATTATCTCTTTCGTACAACATTAAAGCCAAGCAATCACAGACTACAAAAATGGCGATATGTACGTGTTTATCAGTCTTACTGTAATCGTAAAAAGAAAATGCACGTTATTTTCACGTCACGTTATTTAGTTTATTGTTTTGACATATATGTGACGTCTATGTTAACATCTGATATATATATATATATATATATATATATATATATATATATATATATATATATATATATATATATATATATATATATATATATATATATATATATATATATATATATATATATATACAGTGCACTGGGGAATGTTTGATTAAATGAAACAAATATGTTACACTTATATCTTCATAAATTTGTATTTTACCACTGAAGAAAACGCTCTTCGGTACATTTTTAAATGCAAGAATTAACGCATACATTAACAATATGTAAATACAATATATGTAAATGGTAAATACCGGTTATATGAGCAATTTCTAAAATTCAAGTACGGTGCTGCCCGTGAGGGTCACTCGTTGTTTTGCACTGTCGACATCGAGATTAAAAGGGCGAGAACATGATTCGAGATCACGAGATTAATATCGAGACTTATCATCGTATTATCGCAATCAGCATCGTGAGCTCTCGTCAGTGTATTTGAAAGGTCGATACTAAGAGAATACCATGCGAGATCGCGAGGTGGCAAAGCGAGGTTGCGAGAAAGCAATGTTACCGCGAGATGAATGATCGAGACTTCACAATGAGAGATCGCGATTTAAAACTCGTGTTCTCAAATTTTTCGACCTTTGAAAAAAAACAAGGTCGAGAACACGAACATGAGGAATTTCGTTTTCCCCTAATTTATTACAATCATGAAAACAACGCATATTCCCTGTATGATGCTGTCATTAATATACTTTCAATTGTTTATTTATGAAATCTCTAAGAACAAGAGATGTATTGTCAGAAACACAATGCCTCCTACTGCGCCGCTTTGATTTAACTTTTTTTACTATATCCCTTTGCATTATATCATTTGGCAGGTACGTATCATTTCACAAGGGAAGTAATTTTTTATATTACTTCCCTTGTGAAAATGATCTGTACCTACCAAATGATAAATATAAATTATCTCCCTTTAAAGCCTTGACCTTTCACCACTCAACATGTGCAGCTCAATGAGATACACATGCATGCCAAAATATCAAGTTGCTATCTTAAATATTGCAAAAGTTATGGCCAATGATAAAGTTTCCGGACGGACGGACAGACTGACTGACGGACGGACAATTCAAATGCTATATGCCACCATACCGGGGGCATAAAAAAAAGACAACAACCATGCCTTTAAATATTCGTTCGATCCATGGGTATTCAACCCACGTCTAATTCAATTTAAAACAAGAGATGTGTTCGTCAGAAACACAATGTCCCCTATTGCGCCGCTTTGAAATAAAAAACATTTTTTTTTACCTTTGACCTTGAAGGATGACCTTGACCTTGAGCTTCCACCACTCAAAATGTGCAGCTTCATGAGAACGCCGCTTTGAATTATTTTTTTTTTGACCTTTGGCCTTGAAGGATGACCTTGACCTTGAACTTCCACCACTCAAAATGTGCAGCTTCATTAAATACACATGCATGCCAAATATCAAGTTGCTATCTTCAATATTGAAAAAGTTATGGTAAATGTTAAAGTTTTCGGACGGACATATATTTGACATTTGACCTTGAAGGATGACATTGGCATTCACTTTCACCACTCAAAATGTGCAGCTCCGTGAGATGCACATGCATGCCAAATATCAAGTTGCTATCTTCAATATTGAAAAAAGTTATGGCCAATGTTAAAGTTTTCGGACGGACAGACGCCATATATTCGACATTTGACCTTGAAGGATGACCTTGACCTTCACCTTTCACCACTCAAAATGTTCAGCTCCATGAGATACTCATGCATGCCAAATATCAAGCTGCTATCTTCAATAGTGAAAAAGTTATGGCCAATGTTAAAGTTTTTGGATGGACGGACAGACGCCATATATTCGACATTTGACCTTGAAGGATGACATTGACCTTCACCTTTCACCACTCAAAATTTGCAGCACCGTGAGATGCACATGCATGCCAAATATCAAGTTTCTATCTTCAATAATGCAAACGTTATGGCCAACGTTAAAGTTTTTTTTCGGACGGACGGACGGACGGACATACACACATACACATATACTGACACACTGACTGACGGACAGTTCAACTGCAATATGCCACCCTACCGGGGGCATAAAAATATCAACTCTTCAGTCCCGTTATAAAATAGTTCGCATGAGTAAAACAGTAGTTGTTTCTACTGCTGATTTTCCCTCGCCCGCTAAAAGCATCCCTCTGAAAACTTGTGTTATAATGAAAAAAATTATTATATAATAATATTGAGCGTTTATTAGAACAAGGCATTGGTGTTACACAACCGTGTAATACATCATTATTAAAAGATAATGATATTTTTGAAACTTTTAGACCAAATAAACACTCAATATGCCCTTTAAACTCTAAAATTTCACATTTTAATCCGTAAATGCCTGCGCATTTGCCTACAAAGTCAATTTTACATGTAATTAAATTGTACATGAATATTTTGATATCATGCACTTTAAACGTTACATGTTGTTTTGCTATGACCATCTCTTTGTAATATTGTATTTGCATGGATTATGCCGATTTGCCTGATAAAGTATGAAAAAACAATTGGATATACATGTACTCGTATGTTTTGGAGATTATTGCAAATGGCTCATTATATACAGAAAAATTAAAAAGACTTGTTAAAAGTGAATATGATCAAAGTGATGATGCAGAAACTGTTGTAGAATGAACATATATCGGAAGACCCCAGGTAGGTGTCATATAAGAATGGGTGCTAGATTCCAGTGGTTCATTATATCCAATGGGTGTAGGTGTTCGGATGAATAATAATCCATACACATTGATATGAGCCGCGCTCTGTGAAAAGTGTGTCAAATGCATGTGCGTAAAGTGTAGGACCAGACTAGCCGGACTGCACAGGCTAATCAGGTACGACACTTTCCGCCTAAACTCGGTATTGCTTAGACGAGACTTTTACACGAATATTATCATAAAAGCGGAAAGTGTCGTCCCTGATTAGCCTGAGCAGACTGCACATGCTTATATGGGACGACAGTTTACGCACATGCATTAAACCCCTTTTTCAGGTGTTGCTCATGTAAATCAGTAATACTTTGCTCAATTTGGCAATAGTATAATCAGTATTCCATGTTCTCGAGGAACAACGTCTCTTTTGAGGGATATGTTATGTGATCTCAATAATAATTTTACAGTATTGCAATTATTTTCAATGAAACGGTGTACGTATATGTGTTTATAGCTTAAGAATGAAAATTGCGCACAGCTGTGTTAGTTGTAATGTTATACCCTACTTCTATAATATACATGATTACGTTCATTTTAATTATGAACGACGCTATAGCGGTGTGCTATCCATATGATACTTATATTTTAAAGTAAAATACGTTTGTGATTTAAGATGTACAAACAATGATTGGAACTAGCTTCTGCAGAGTTTTGAGTGAGATGCCTGAGATGAATTTCAATGATGTAGAGTTTAAATTTATATTTCTACGTAGATCTGGATTTTTTTTACAAAGTTTATGTCCTTTTTGTGATTTTAATTCACGCATGTCCACCATCTTACATATTTTTTAGAGATATTCAGAGCTTCTTCTTTTTTAATCATTTGTATCATCATGTTTGTAATATACATGAACTAGTAATTGTTTAAATTAAGATAACCTTTACTTAACAGTATATGTCCTCAGCAGATATATTGATAGGCATACTGAGCAAAACACAGCTTACAGTATGTGTCTGTGCTTTGATGTGCTGATAATCAGCCGAAGTCAGTCTCTTATGAAATATGAGGTGTTGATTAAATGAGATGAAACTGGTTAAAATTATTGAGTCATCTGTAAGTGGTTTTATATATAGGTATTACATAACTTTGCAGTTTACAAGCATTTCACATAATACGTGTAGTTTTTTTGCTTAAACTTATCCGTACCCGATGGAAACAAGTCAGTCTGAAAAATGACCTTTTGCACTCGTGTATTCATTGTAAAGCAAGGCACCGTATGCTCTGTTTTACAGTGATTGTCAAAAGCCTGCAAAAGGAAAGATATTTACATGCATATGCAATATAGCTGCGTTTGAAATTGTCATTGATTTCTTACGTAGGTCATCTGTTATTATGTTTGTATACAATTACCACGTGCTTCTGCTAACCTCATTTATTACCTGCACATAAGGTAGACGCGAGAAATATGCGGTAAATATTTACAGGCCACTAGC
The DNA here is from genome assembly GCF_020536995.1 of Dreissena polymorpha. Lineage (NCBI taxonomy): Eukaryota > Metazoa > Mollusca > Bivalvia > Myida > Dreissenidae > Dreissena > Dreissena polymorpha. The sequence continues at coordinate 165,813,177 of NC_068355.1, forward strand.
TTTTCTCAATCAATTTGCAAAAGACTTTTTAATTAATATACGTGCTTACATTTCAATATTTAATTATTTGTGCTCTATTTGACTAGTATAAAACATGCAGTATTGTTTCAACTATTTGCATTTTCTTTCCATTTATCCCAATATCAATGGGCTGAGCTCTGTGAAAAGTGAGGTTTAATAAATGTGCGTTAAGTGTCGTCAAAGATTAATCAGGGACAACACTTTCCGCTTTTATGATATTTTGCGTTTCAAGAACGTCTCTTCTTGGCAAAAATCTAGTTTAGGCGGAAAGTGCCGTTCCTGATTAGTCTGTGCGGACTGCACAGGCTAATCTAGGACGACACTTCACGCACATTCATTAAACCCCCTTTTCACAGAGCACGGCCTAAATGTATTGTTTGATGTGTGTGAAAGGCTATGAACATGACGTATACCCCAAACAATCACCATGTTCCTAGCTGTGTTTAAAAGAATACAATTTCCTCTGTAAAATTCAATTTGCTGGCACGTACTGCACATTACGTTCGAACACACTACAATTTTGCATTTATGTGTTTATTGTCCATGGCTATTAGTTTATTAAGTAAATCTGAATTTAGGCTTAGCAGTATTTTTTTTTGTCAATTAAATTCTACATGAATCCAATGCAACTTGTATAAATAAAAATTTAAGCATCAATAATACACCCCAGCATTGCCAAACATCAACAATAAATCTTTCATTGGCGAGCATTAAGAATACACCCTTATGTTGGTACATAGTACTGCAGGAAAATTATATTTAACGTTAGCAGACATTTATAATAAATTATCACCTGATTTAATTGTGACTTGGCATCTTTGTTTTGAATAAGGGCACTCGTCACAATATGAAGATAAGCGCCAATTGTACACCATTTGTAAAATGTTTCATAAAATATGTATTGATATGTATTGATATATGGGATGTCCTAATTATCACAATATAAAGTAAACAAAAGAAGCTTGATACGACGCTCAAAATTTATGCCGAAATCTTTGTGTCCATTTAGAAAAGTAAAGATTATTTAAGTGCTATTTGTTTCTTGAATGTGTATTTAAAATTACCTATAGAAACTTATCCGTTTAAATATATATATAGGATCTGGCACGAGTTGTCATATCATACCATATTTTATTAAACTAATTCAGGAATTTTGTTAGTAAGCGAGCCTTTGGCTTTTTTTATCACATGCTTTTAAATGAGCAAATTAAATAAATATTTACGCAAACATAATGATAAATCCCGAATTTTGTTTACATTTCGTGACGTCATTTGACGTTGCAACGTCATATCAGCAAAATAACAAAATGCGATTGGTCAATAAATCTTCAAAATCTACATGTGTAAGCCAATGAAAACGCTTACAAATGTTGTATTACACATGTGTAATATAAAAAAATATGTAATGGTTATATTAGATGAGAAACAGGGTATGGCATGTGATAAATTTAATTATTATTCCTTGAGATGGATTGTCGTGTGTTTGTTGTTATGATACTAAAGCTACATACAATGTATTTATTACTTTTATTTACTACATTAAGTATTATAAAATAAAGGAAAACAATGAAACTTTATCATGAAAGAAGTTCTTATAACATCTGGCTGTTATTTAAGACATATGGCGGATTAACATCTATCTATTTTCACTGTACATTTATGTTAGGTATTTATGTTTCTGGTATCTTTAATGCTTAAGAAAATACAAAAATGACCATCATGATTTTTTATAAAGAATGCTTTCAATCAAAAAGGAACGAAAATGAATAGATTATATTTCAAACTCAAACAATCTTAAGTTAAAACTGCCTAGAAACATTAAACGATTTTATTTTGCGCTTTGCAATATTAAAATATAATGATTTACATAATTAGTTATGGCTGTATTATTAATCTGACACATGCTACAAAATCATTTAAAAGTACTTTTCAATATAATACTTTTGAAAGTAAGTGATTTTAAAACCACATATAAATGAACAAATATCATTACAGTATTCAACTGTTTATAACTAAAATTTGAAAAAAATGAAAGAAAAGAACAACATTTGTTTTAAAATTGATTAATAAGACTTTAATGTCAACATTTAATTTTCTCTGACTTTCACAAATAGTCTTATAAAAAAGATGAAAGGTAATAATAGAACATATGAACCATGATTCGAAATTCTCATGATCTTTATAACGACACATTTAATCTTCGCACTACGACGACGACCTTTGTTTGTTGAGGAACACAAAATGTCTCCATGTCTCGTTAAAACACATCAAGTAAGGAACATTTTAAAAATATCTAAAACTTCAAGTTTCAAGTTTTTTTTTATTGGAACATCGGCAAAACGACTTTGACCATTTACATATTCAAGTTAACAAATTATTGCCAAAGTGCATCACTACAATACAAAAACGTACATAGTTATACAAATAAATAACTATCAAAAGTGTTCAAACTCATTAACAAAAGTAAATTTATTGACAATTATGTAAGAAGAAAAAAGTAATAAATAAACAATTTATTAACGATTCAATACAATATTAATGTTCATATTTAAAACTGTTGTTTTGAGATTATTGTTATCAGTTGTTGTCTTTTTCATTATTCGTCACACTGCCTTGACAAATTAAAAGAAGATTGTACATGAGCATTTTACTGTACTTACACTGAATATTTAACGGTCTAGTCATATAAAGTATTAATTGAGAAAACGTTAATTGCATATGAAGTAACATAGTATCAAAATGAGGCATTTTTTCGTATTGATAAGGCTTCTCGGACATATTTTCCTTGCTCAATAATCTATGATTTATGAACATATGCTTAAAAAATCGTTTAACGGTTAGAATAATATCCCACTTAATGCTGATACAATGAAAAATAATAATTCACAAGTGCTTTTATTATCGTACGTAGTCATGAATTAGGTGAAACAGGTCCAACCTCAAATTATCGCTAAAATGAACATTCGCACAAATTAAATAATATTTGTTTAATTTTCGATGCAAAAAACAACAAATTCGTCATCAACAATAACAACAACAACAACAGCAAATGTACCTGAATAAAATCCCGTGGAAAATATTAATCGTCATCCACTAGCTCGTAGAATGACGTCACAAAGCCGTTCATTTGGCTCAGAGACAGAATTCTGTAAATGATCGACGGATTTATCAATTTATCATTAACACGAAATCTTGGATTCCTAAACAAGCGCATTTATAAGCCCCGGGGTATATACAAGGTAATTATACCAATTTAAATGCTCTGCCATTGGGAGCCCTAATTTTGAATATCTTCAGTCACTTTAAGAATGTTTGACAAACAACAGAATTAAGATAGTTGAAGCTAATGCAAATGCTACCTACTAATTTTATATTTTTATTTAAATCCAACTCTTATTGGATTAGAAGCAAAACGTCGTTGATACACACTTTTGATAGGACGTCGACTTCATTCTTTTCAAGTGGTTTTCAGAATATATTTATACTTTGTGATCTTTATATTTTAATGCCTTAATAATCAGTAAATGATAACGCTCTTTGAAGTAGGTAACTCTTCATAATCATAATTCATTTTTGAAAGAATGCCGTCACGCAAGCCATGCCCTCTCCCGATTTGTTCTTTATTTTTGGCGTATAAACCAACACTGTAATCACCATTTTGCCATATACATCTTTAAGCTGAATTGTTTTGCATCGGCTGCTGTGCCAGTAGAAAACAAAACGCAGTATGACGATGGAGGATTTCACATTTGATTTTGCACGAGGAGCGGACCTGCAATACCATGTTATAATCACAACAATCTCATATTAAATGTGTAAATATGGAATCTGACAAGCTGAAGACACCATTTAAAAACATTTTTGATTCCGAAAAATTATGTCAGTAAAAAGCGTTTAGCCGAGCTGAGTAGCGAATTCCAAGGTCGCAAGTATTTGTAAACAGACATATAGTGTCATATATTTGTGTTATTTCATGACATGCGTAAAATCTCAAAACAATAACACAACAGCAAAAATGTTACGGTACATCATTTACTGACTTGAGGTCATGCAATTCGTTGGCCACATAACGCCATGCAGCGTATTAAGAAAAAACATTACCGGTATTAAATAAAGTTGATTCTTTAAGTGTTATCTTACGGATATATCTGAGATAAAAATATTCGTCATTATGTCTCAAAGCTGCATGGCATGTATACAAATGCATAAGATAAGCAAAAAATATATAAACTACATAAACCTGCGTACAAATTATATCTTACATCCCTGAATATATACACATTAAGTTTATCATACCAGGCGGAACGACGCCCAGGCACATTTGTTTTTAATGCGTTTTATATCATTATCAATTCAATGAAATGAAGAGAGTAGTGTATTTATATATCGTATAATTTCATTGCCAAACGTTGCATCGATGATAAACTGTTTATGAAATTTATACAATTTGATTGCAAACAGTGAGTGTCCTGATACAACAGTAAAACTGATCTAACGGTCAACTGAGAACAACGGTAAACTGCAGACAACGGTCAGTCTTGATAACTGCTCATGTTTTGCGGCAATGCTATGTCGTCATTTTAAGAATTTTTCTCCTTGAAATGAGCAAAAGTAGGCACGCAGAAATTGCGAAAACATACAAACAGGCGAGCGCTAAGGAAAGCATATGATTGCTTCTGGATTCCCAAAGTGTGAACTATGTACGTGTTCGTCCTAACGATCTAGCTCAGACTAAATTGTGTCCGCCTTTGAAGTACCCTGTGAAAAACTGCCAACCACACTCGCAGTGACTTGTGTCTGGCCAAACACAGGCATAATTCGGCAATTTAGATCTATATGCGAGCTTGGCAGAATGGATGTTTGGACAACTTAAGTTTGTTTGTCATAAACAGCCCACCCAAAGTAACTTTGTACAATCTAGTAGTCGTCGCAGTCGTTCGGTTGTTCATGATAAGGACGTAATCTCCCTTGGATTTTCTTATATAGATACTCAACATTAAATCGCTCGTTACGGTAACTGTTTCGTTTGTTCTGGGCGAGCGTGGTTAAGCGGACACTAACCGATATCTTGAAGTTAAATGCGACGTTATTTATCATCAGTCATTGACTTTACCGTTTATTTTCCGTCACTAATAACAATCGTTTCTTTGCGAATTTAACTGGGAATGGTGTAAGAAACGATTCTCGTTCCACTTGTTCAATAAATTAATATTGTCTTAGGATTTTACCGTTTCAATTCTGCAAACATTTCCGCTTATTTGGCTGAAACTAAACGAAATCATGCGAATCATCAAATTTGTGAAAAGAAGGTTTTAATTACAGAAAGACTGGCGGTTTGAGTTGTAGAGTCGATTTTGACTGTTTTATTTGTCACTAAATCTTAAGTCGAACGACTGTTGTTCTGAGACGGTTTTTATACATCTTTCTGTAAAAAATGAGCTATCTGACCAATGTGAAAGGAATCTTTTTCTCATGAATTTTTTCATGAATTTTTGCACTGTAAATAATTACGAATTTTACTTAATTATGACTTTTTCTTTTTTGACAGGTTTCAGAAAGAAATACATTTACTATTATTATAAACTAAGACTTAACGTGCCAAAATTTATTGTACTTTTGACTACCGAAAGATATAACAGCAACAACAAAATTAGCTTGCTACACAAACATATATCTCGGCTTAACGCCTCTCATATATTTATTTATCATTTCAGCCGTTGATTTTGTATTTTTGACCAATATTGCTATTATGTATGACTTACAATACATTTCAGACTATAGGCAAAGCAGAGTAAGGTGCAATCATACACGAGAAAGATATATAATTCTTACCTTATGCTGTATGGTACGTTACTAGGTGGCCACATACATATGTGTTTTTTTATATCTTAGCTACATGCAATTTAAATGAAAAATTAAATAAGCCACGGTAGCACATGTGTATGTGTGGTGCATGCAACAATATTTTGCGTCTGTTTAGATTGTGAATGTATATGCTACAATAATAATAATAATTTGTACAATAATAATAATAATAATAATAATAATAATAATAATAATAATAATAATAATATAAAATGATAACAATAATAATGATGATAATAATAATAATAATAATAATAATAATAATAATAATAATAATAATAATAATAGAAATAATAATATTTTTAAATATATTTAAAGTTTTAGAATAATTTCCATATGGATACTTATAATTGTATTATTTAAGGCACTCAAAATATGAATGTTTACAACTAAGATGCTAATTTTTACTATTAATTTACCTAAAATATGTAAATAAATACCCTTCTCTGTTCAAAATGTATGTTTATGAATATTTAGTAAAAATATTTATACAATGTATGTGTATATGTCGTCATCACTTGCTTTATTTGTGGTGTTGGATCTGAATTTTACATTAATTAATTCAAATATATAGTACTACATTTGTAAGCTTATATATCCATTCATAAATAAACTCACAAACCCATAAATAAAAACATAAACAATCGCATTAATTAATAAATAAATGAATAAATAATGAAAACTGAACTAATAAATACACACATTAATACATAAATAAACCACATTGCAAAAACGACACTGAGAGAAAATCCTAAAAATGTATCAGTGACAATATCTCAATTGATAAATAATGCTTTGTAAAGTGCGCCGTTTGAATATTCTGTAAGACACGTCACGTTAATCAAGATTTGATTTTGTATATTAAATACAATTAAAATTAACTAAAAAAATAGAGGAACGGTAATTAATAAATCATTTATTCTTTTTCTTGAAATACATAATTAAATTTTTAATCAGAACATGCATTTTTGATGTAAGTATTTATGTTTTTAAATATCTTTCAATCAATAATTGAGATCATTAGTATTAAAAATGTAAAACGGCGCCCCATAGAAATAAACGTACAATTTGTCGATGGGAATTTTTACTGATATGTTGTTCATGGTATCATATAAGGTTTATTTAAAGTAATAGAATATGAATAACAAATAAAATTAATTGTGACAAGACATATTCGAAAGTATAATTGGAAAGATGATGAAAAGTTCAATACACAGTTTTTGGTTATTCTAACCAATTCCTTCCATAATAAATTAATAAAATATAAAATTCTCATTTAAATTCCAATGATGGTACCGTCTCTGCTTTACTAAGAAAATGTTATACACTACGAAATCTACACAACTCAAATATATCCGGTTATTCTTATGGAACAAATGAACATGTATTGTAAGAACGAATAAAAGTATTTTGTTATTGCTTGCATATATATTTTTTTAATATTGTGTAATAAATTAGACATACCTATGTACTTTAGTTCAGAAATAAAATTTATACTCTAGAATGGGCACCACTCTCGTTTATGTAATGTGAAGTTGTAGAGCATATAAATGTGCATCAGCGTTTGATAAAATTAAATGACAACATGTATGCATCAAACATTGTAACAAACCCCATAAAAGCAAGTTGTACACAAATTAAAATTTCGACGTTAAAAGATACATAGTTTACATGTCAAAAGGTAATACCTGCAAAATACCGAACATTTTTGGTATTTTAAATAACTTTGCTTTATAGAATGTATTATAGAATGTATTATTCATTTAACCAACCATTTAACGCACTGTTCATCGCTGGTAAATGTAAGTGTGGAATGCACATTTGATTGAAACCTGTATGGATATAAAAGAGTTAATATCTTGGATCATGCTCAGTGTGCTTATACCATATTTTTGTATCTTTCTAGATAAACCGTGTATTATTTTCATACACATATACACGAATAATGCATTTTCCTTTCCTATCCTCTCGACTGTTTCACGACACAGCATGTCAAAGTAAGCCACAATCAATTAATCAATTTCTGTTTTCCACCAGTTTCAAAATACTTTTATGAACTTAAGTTAATATAAGGTATGTTAGCAGTTATTTACCTGTTTACAATGGCATCTTGAAATAGATAAGAATCATTTACAGAGAAAATGCAAATGTTGTCGCAAGCGCTTGCAATTTCAACTGTGTCTTTCGAGTGAATCTTTGTTGCAATGGCGGCTTAACTAATTGCATAAAATTAAATAAGCAATCAAAGTACTGACAGTTCTGGTGTGACGATGCTTTTGAGAGGATGGATATAAAAGCATCAAGTTAAGTTTATCTACATCACCACAATCACCACAATTGTGTATGTTGGTACGAAAAAAAAAATTTGGTACAAAAATTTGGCGAAAAAAATTTGGGTATGAAAACAAATTTGGGTACGAAAAAATATTTGGGAACAAAAAAATTGGGACCGAAACAAATTTGGGTACGAACAAAAAATTGGGGATGAAAAAATATTGGGTACGAAAAAAAATTGGGTACGAAAAATTTTTGGTACGGAATTTTTTTTGGGGGGGAACGGGAAAGTAGTACCTGTGGGGAACTTGACCCACACTCGCACATTTTCGGCCCTTTCCGTCAAACATCAGATAAGTTCCTCGAAGGCAATAGCATGAAAACACATTTCGGAAGCGGTAATGCGGTCCTACCTACGCGCGTCAAAATGTAAGCGAAATATGTACACAAGTCTGTCAGGAATGATTGAATTAACGGAGAAAATCGTGTATTGATGTAAGTTTTTTGAAGAAATGTGCAGAAAATATATTAAACAAGAGCTGTGTTTGTGAAACACAATGCCCCCTGCTGCGCAGCTTTGAAGCCATATATTTTACCTTTGACCTTGAAGGATGACCTTGACCTTTCACCACTTATGATTTCATCATACTTGCGCATCTCCAAGCACAAGAAAATACAAGTTGAATGATAAATATAAAGGTTTTTATAATACTTGTGTCAGGGCACATAAAAGATTGGTCAGGGCTAGTAGGTTCTGCATTTACTAGCCCGAACGGGCTAGTTGAAAAAAAAGTTAGTGTTAAGCCCTGATGTGTATATATAATTATTACAAAAAAATAGTCGACAACGACGGATTTATGGTTAAATTTCCCGGGTACATTTTAGTTTATTTACCGTACCCGGGATACATGTAAGTATACTTAAGAGTACCCGGGGTACATGTACGTAGTACCCGAGCCGACAATGAACAATCGAGCGATACTGGAAGGTGCAACATCTCTCACGCCCCCTAGCATCGCCTTTAGCAGTATTCAATTCTCAACAGGAAAGTGCTGGAGTCATTGATCCCGAGGGACAAGAAAAACAATTGATTAATGTTCGAAATAAATAATTTGATTAATGACAATTCTATTATTTGAGCCAGGTCACAGGAAAAGCGCAGTCAAATCAGTATCCAATTAAATTATTTGTTATTGTCAGAAAAACGCTTTTAAGCAAACATCTTTCAAGCGACTGCAGGCTGATCTAGATCCAAACTGGCCACAATCGCCTTAATGTCTCTTTTACTGTGACACAGTTCATTTAACTTTAAAATGATAAAAAGTACTAACACTAAGAAATAGTACAAACCAGTAAAGAGTTTGAAATCAATGTTGAATTTCAGGACAGGTTGGTGATCTGCAAATCCCCGATGAAATGTTGATATCGGGTATCATAGTCATTCAATAAGTCGCAAAATGCTCGAATACAATTTATAAAGCACAATGTGACTTATATTGATAACTAAAAATACCAGTATGCCAGTTTTTGCCGTGAGAAAGCTGTTACGATCCAGAAAGTCCTTCATTCACATCGAGTATATATCCTTCGAATCTAACTATTGTTGTCATAAGCGGAGATTTAGTGAATAAATAATTCATATATCCTAAATGACAGCTTCTAAATAGCGAAACAAGCCAATTTATGCAGTAAGAAAGTTTTGAATCGAGACTCTCACGGGGGCGGCCATTGTTGAATGTTGAAACACGAACGACAACTCTGCTAGGAGAATGTTATCAATGACGAGCAATCTCCTACGCAGTGGCGAATGCAAAAGGGAAGTAACTGAAAAATCGAGTTATCTCAATCGGACTGGCTCGGTCTTTTACATAGGTCGCCATTGTGAAAAATTTCTACGGTTATGATACCTTGGACGATGCTGTTCGCATCGTCAAAAACTTACAGCAGTAATAAACAACTGGACAATAATTAATGAACGCATCTTTCATTTGTCTTTGACACTTTGATTTTGACATGGCCTAGATTAAAATATGTGACTGGACTTTACCAGCACTCTTGTAACAGAGCTAAAGTTTAAATGTACCATTGAAGATCGCCTAAATCCAGATTTGCTATTATAGACGTGTGGAAAGTTTTAAGGGTGTGACAAGTAAGCAAAAATTGGTCATTACCCAGAGGCCACAACTGATCTATGACTGTATTAAAACAAGAAAAATCAGTGCCTGATTTAGATTTCCTTAGATAGTTCAATAAAAACTAATTTCATAAGCCTGGTAACAGTTTAACGGTAATGCTACCAATGTGTCACACCAGGGCCTTGAATTTGAAATGTAGGACATGCATGGTCATTTCTTCATGAAATCAGGACACAAAATTGTATTTTAAGTCCTTAATTGACCTGGCTATAGTTCTCAGATTATTATAAGCTCAATCAGTATATTTATATCATTATTTATGCTTTGTGTATTGTAAACATATACACAATCATGCAGTTACATGATAGCAATAAATAATATCAAAGCTACCCATACTAAAAAGGTCATTGACAAAGCCTATGGTCAAAATGTGAACACATTGAGTGTAATCGCCCTCTCGTGCCAGCAAAAACAACACGTTGACAGGTTGTCATTTTTGACAGTTCTTCTTTCACTTTCATTTTGTGATATCAAACTATTACCAATTATGTGGCTGAGAAAAATATCGCCATTGCTTTTTATGCTCCCGGTAGGGTGGCCTATATCAGTTGAACTGTCAGTCAGTCAGTCAGTGTGTCAGTCTGTCCGTCCGTCCGAAAACTTTAATGGCCATAACCTTTTTAATATTGAACATAGCAACTTGATATTTGGCATACATGTGCATCTCATGGAGCTGCACATTTTCAGTTGTGAAAGGTAAAGGTGAAGGTCGTCCTTCAAGGTCAAATGTCAAATATAAAGCGTCTGTCTGTCTGTCCAAAAACTTTAACATTAGCCATAACTTTTTCAATATTGGTGTGCATGCCTATCTCATAGAGCTGCACATATTGATTGGTGAAAGGTCAAGGTCATCCTTCAAGGTCAAGGTCAAAGGTCAAATTTTGCAATATTGAAGATAGCAATTCCATATTCGGCATGCATGTGTATGTCATGGAGCTGCACATTTTGAGTGGTGTAAGGTCAAAGTCATCCTTCAAGGTCAAAGGTAAAATATATGGCTTCAAAGCTGCACAGCAGGGGGCATTGTGTTTCACAAACACAGCTCTTGTTTAATATAGTTTCTGCACATTTCTTAAAAAAAATTACAGCAATGCACGATTTTCTTCGTAAATTCAATAATTCCTGACATACTTGTGTACATATTTCGCTTACATTTTGACGCGCGTAGGTAGGACCGCATTACCGCTTCCGAAATGTGTATTCATACTATTGCCTTCGAGGAACTTATCTGATGTTTGACGGAAAGGGCCGAAAATGTGCGAGTGTGGGTCAAGTTCCCCACAGGTACTACTTTCCCGTTCCCCCAATTTTTTTTTCGTACCTAAAATTTTTCGTACCCAATTTTTTTTTCGTACCCAATTTTTTTTTCATCCCCAATTTTTTGTTCGTACCCAATTTTTTTTCGGTCCCAATTTTTTTGTTCCCAAATATTTTTTCGTACCCAAATTTGTTTTCATACCCAATTTTTTTTAGCAAAATTTTTGTACCAAATTTTTTTTTCCTACCAACATACACACTTGTGGTGATTGTGGTGATGTAGATAAACTTAACTTTATGCTTTTATATCCATCCACTCAAAAGCATCGTCACACCAGTACTGTCAGTACTTTGATTATATAATATGATAATATAATATAAAAAGTTTTAAAATGCAATCTTTCTAAATATCGCTGAAATAATAATATTGGAAATATTCAGCCGCGCAAGTTAAAAATTGACATAGTTTGACCGATGACGCTTAATGAACTGGAAATTGAAGGAGGATTAAAGGCTGAAATTTAGTCGTCTTCGGCAAGTGTATCGGTTTAAGAAATTAACTGTATACTCGTATTCAAGCCAAAGTCTTAAACGGTCGTTTACTGTATGCACATTAATAGTATCACTGTTTCTCATATTCACATGGAGATAGGAAGCATATGGAACATAAATTAAATAGGTAAATAAACATAAACCATATTAAGATAGGAATCCTATTCAGTGCCATGTGGCGATGCAAGATGAAGGCAACTACAATGTGTCGATATAGAACGTGAAGACTAAGCTGCTAGCGGTGTCTCATGTATTTGTTAGTGTCGAACATGGGATAATCAAAGTACTACTAGCGGTGTCTCATGTATTCGTTAGTGTCGAACATGGGATTATCAAAGTACTTCTAGCGGTGTCTCATGTATTCGTTAGTGTCACACATGGGATAATCAAAGTACTGCTAGCGGTGTCTCATGTATTCGTTAGTGTCACACATGGGATAATCAAAGTACTTCTGGCGATGTCTCATGTATTCGTTAATGTCACACATGGGATAATCAAAGTACTTCTAGCGGTGTCTCATGTATTCGTTAGTGTCACACATGGGACAATCAAAGTACTTCTAGCGATGTCTCATGTATTCGTTAGTGTCACACATGGGATAATCAAAGTACTTCTAGCGATGTCTCATGTATTCGTTAGTGTCACACATGGGATAATCAAAGTACTTCTAGCGATGTCTCATGTATTCGTTAGTGTCACACATGGGACAATCAAAGTACTTCTAGCGATGTCTCATGTATTCGTTAGTGTCACACATGGGATAATCAAAGTACTTCTGGCAAATGGCGAGAGTTTGATATCTACTTTCCAAATTTACCTTTACAGCATATAAAACATGAAAATTATGTGAAATCGAAGTTATTTGAACTCATCTTGCAACAATTACATTTGCATGCATTTCAATAACTGGCGTCTGTAGAAAAAGGATTTGTTATAGAGACTATTTGTTTTTATTTGTTGATATCAATCAGTCCATCCGCATCATTTGGTTTGAACGTAGTTATGTTTTAAGTCACAACCATTTCTTTGAAATTTTTCTTTTTTCGTTTTTTATCAAACATGTGACTGACATGAAATGTCAATTGTGTAAATAAAAAAAATACCACCCTTTTCAAATGCGGACTGCACAAGCTAGTTTGGGACGACACTTTACGCACATGCATCAAACCCCATTTTCAGAGAGCAAGACCCAAATAATTTGCGTATTGTACATCTATTACATGCTAAACCTAAATTCATAATTTCACCTGGCAAAGGGCTGATAATTATGCTGTTGTGATTGCTTAGTGTCATTTGCCGAATATCATAACAGAACAGAACACACAGTTTTTTGCGATTTAAGCATATACAGCTCATCGTCAAAAAATAAAGCAATACTAAATAAAACGGCGTCAAAATAACAACACAATTAATGCATTTTAACATATATATGATTTTTGTGAGAATGTGATACGTAAGAGAAAGCTTTTTTAACAAAGGTAAGTTAATATTTTAAAAACCGATAACAATTGAGATAAAAAAGCCAAAGTTTCAAATTTGTGAAAACAAATGTTCTATCATAAAGCTATAAATTTTTGGTTCAAGTTTAAATGCTTTAATACAGAAATTAGCTAAAAGATGTGTAGATTTTCCAGTTTCATTAAATAAATGTAAATATTTAAACACACTTGATATTCTTCTGTAAACATCAGGTATAAGTGTATTTTTAAAATTATCGCATAAATGTACACAGTTTACACATTCGTTAATTACTTTAACCTATTGGTGCCATCCAGTTTTTATGAATAGAACATGAGAAGACAATCTCAATTTTGCTTCTATGTTTCTTTATTTCGAATTTTCGATTTTATCTAAGTAAATGGATCTTTCAAAAACGGGGTTTAAAATAGCCTTTTCACGTGTAGATAAATTGACAAACTTAAAAACATGTTTCAGATTCGCAAATTTTCGTTGAAGTTATGATATTTGTGAGGAAACAGTAATACCGAACATTTAAAATGCTCTTAAATATCTAATATATCTATCTTCTGACAATTTAAAAACCTGAAAATTATAAAGCGTTGCAACGCGAAACGATTGAATAATTTTGAGAGTTCTGTTGTTGTCGTTATTTTTTTGTACAACGAGGATTGCTTATATAAAGTATAAAATACATCTTTCATTGTATGAGCACGGATGGCCGAGTGGTAGACTTTTTCTCCACGGGTCAGTGGTTCGAGCCCAGTTGATGGTTGCTTTGTTTCTTTCTTTAATTTTATTCTTGTTTTTACTGGAGCTTTTTAGATCCAATGTGTACATTCATCAATATTAAGCATTTAATGACAAACTTCAATGCATGCACAAATCTGTGAAAAGGCCCCTTTAATTCATTGTTAAGAAATAGTGATGAAATGTCATTTTTAAAATCAGTTCGCCATTTTTAAATAAACAAATCTTGCGAATATATTGCGGAACATTACATTTAAACAGATTCCACCTGTCATGCAATCTTATTCTTGCAAAAGTTTCCGAACGTTTGATGCCCAATCATTTGCAAAATACTTTTTGCCATTTGACAATCGCTTATTCTTATTGTAACTCTGGCGGTCGATGTAATTTGAAGATTTTTAAAAGCATTAATGCTATTACGTTGAAAAGTAATTGAATTCAGAGACAGTTAAAGATCGTCAACAAAGAAAGATTCTCTAAAGCTTTCACAAGCTTTATCATGATAACACAATGTGTAAGATGGAACTGTGATTTCCATTTTTTCATTGCCATTTGCTCATTGATAGCTGAAAATGTATGATTGTTGTTTATCTACTAACAAATTTTCAATAAGTAAACATTTCATTTGGCAACAACACAATTACACGTTGCGTGTACCGTCTAGTCGTCCTTGTGGATTATTCGTCAGATTTATATATATAAATGGGCGAATGTACAAACTATCGAAAACTCAAATATTTTACGAATACATACTTTTATAGTACACGATTACATACTTTTATAGTACACCATGTCGGCCAATCGTGATACATCGGCTATCTCCGAACTCCTCCGTAAGATAGGCAGATTTAAGCAATTAATCGTCTGCTGATGCAGACTTGAGCAATCAAGAGTGCATGTCGGAATACTTGAGATGTTTTTTATATTTATTTTATATTGACATCAGATCGTGAATAGAGAGATGCAATTTTGCGTAACGTGTCTCCAAAACATCACTTACCAAGCGAGGACGGAAAAGATACCATACATGATTTTACCATATTTGACGTTTTTTTGCCTTTTTCATCACAATTGAGCTCCTAATACCCGGTGTACGTTTAATTCCACAGGTACTTGAAAGGCGCACATGACGGATGATTAGACTGCCTGTTTAACATCAATACATTACGACATTTCTCCGGTTCGAAACCAGTATATCGCACTAATCAAGCACTCACTTACGTAGAAATTTGCAGAATCATTTTACAAGACGATAATATGCCAAATTCAACGCTCGGTAAGTGGTAAAGTCAATACGAGGGCAAATAATGGGACCAATTATCGGTTTTTGCGACATTGTTTTACTATTTTCTCTTGTTTGTTTTCAAATTAAGGAAGTTTCAGAATCCATAAAAAATTGAAACGTCAAATTGAAAAATCGTGTTTTCGATAACACGTGGTAGAATAAATTGGTAAAATTAGGACTTTCGACAGTGAAGTATGTTTGCTATTTGATCTTAAAATAACAGACGAGTAAGCATATACTTAAAATATTGTAGTCATTATGAGAAAATATAGATTTTGAAAAGTACACTAGCTTCTGGATTCAATGTAATACTCATTAGAATGTGAAGGTTGGAAGCGTTATTAATTCATTTAGCTTGCGTGTCTTCCAAGTATTAACATATGCTCTCAAATACATCTTTATGCAACCGACAGATCGGTGCAAACCTCTTTTGTAGAATATTCAGAACAGAAATTATGGATCAGCTTCGCCAGACACATTCCGAAACACTGATAAAGATGAATATTGTTTATCTTCTGCATATTTAAATTTTATTATAATAAAAGTACGGAGAATGAAAAGTTTCATTTTTGTATAATATGTTACCCAAATATAACGCTTTTGATAAATTAAGACCGATTTCTTTTACGCATTCGTCTTACATTTATCTTTTTCGAATCATATTTGCAAACTGTACTACTCGTCATATTATTATGATTATCATATATTGAATTTGATATCAAACGATACAGATACGAGTCCGATTTTACAACTGTATAACAACAAAATAACAAGCAGCAAAAGAAAATGAAATCATCTATCATATGATAATGATTCATCATTTAAGATACAATATATGCAGAAATATCAATGTTGCATTATTCGCTCGTTCTTGATGTCGGATGTGTTTATGAGAGAATTGAGAATATCGGTCTTGGCTTTTAAGCACGTTTATGATGCTGTCAACAATCATCGATGTGTGTACATGATGTTGATAAGTCTATTAAATAATAAGAAGAAACGTTGCACTCATGCTTGTACATTGTATTTAAACAAAACACGTTTAATTACTTTACAAATATATATACATATTTAACAATAATGCATAGATTTCATTGTTACTATCACATACAGTAAAATAAATTATTATAAACAAAACAAAAACAACGAAGAACGTATTCTTGATGAACATTTACATAATATAGAGAAGATCCAATGCGATTTCGTAAATATATAGGTTTAGTTATAAAAATGACATTCCAATAATTACTGACATCATGTTTAAACGGAAACGTGTTGGTTTCATTTCTCAAACAACAATACCGTTATAATGAGCCTCGCTGTGGGAAAACGGTGCTTAGTGCATGTGCGCAAAGTGTCGTTCCAGATTAACGTGTGCAGTCCGCACAGGTAAATCAGGGACGACACTTTCAGCTTTAAGGTATTTTTGTTTTAATGGTCGCTTCTTAGCGAAAATCAAGTTTAGGCGGAAAGTGTCGTCCACGAGGACTGCGCAAGCTAATATGGGACTACTTCTTAGCCAGTTTCTCCAATTGAGGCTCGTGTGTTTTACGTCTCATCATCAACAGTCACGAGAGCAAGTACTGTCAAATCGCAGAAAGCGCAGATTCCACAAAAACGGAACAAAATACATGTCCATTAATAACACTTTCTTTCCGGTTCCTTATTTTAAAAATGAATATTTCATTGTCTCTACCGGTGAACCCAGCTTAAAAAAACAAAGACCATACAATAAGTCTTAAACAATTCTCTTCAACCATGAACTCGTGAATGACATACTCAAGCATTAAGTCGTTCACCACGATTTGCATATTTTTCTCTAGCGTTCTAGGTGACAATGCAATAGTTGTACTAAAGTATCAAAGTTTAATTGAATATTTCTGTAACAATTATCAATATGCATTCAATAAACTAAATTAATTGGATGCAGTGTATATCACTAGATCGAAAGTATTAGTTCACAAAATGTGGTTATAATTAGATTATTGTTAATATGTTCAATAAATAATTGTCTTCAAAGTTATGCTCACTCTCAAGAATAAGTGTGTCTTGTTCTGAGAAAACTGGACATAATTCATGTGCGTAAAGTGTCGTCCTAGATTAGCTTGTGAAGTCCGCACAGGCTAATCTGGGACGACACTTTACGCACATGAATTATGCCCAGTTTTTTCACAACAAGACACAATTGATAGGGATTGGTACCAGTCGCGGATTTGATTTGTGGCGGTCTTGTCGGTCTATGCAAATAAACGGGAAAATTATTATGACATTACAGAGTAATACAACGTTCATTACATAAGGCATTGAAACTTATCAAGAGAGTGTTTTACTTATTGTTTATGCGGATTCTTATCGGTTTCTATGTAAATTACTGTGGATTTATATATCACCTATTGATACATATATTATATGTGGTGACGCAAACAATTATTATTTGCAATATTCCTGATTGTTTATAATGTCGATTGTAGCATTTTCCTTATTGCAGAAGACGTTTTTGCATTGCGGAAAATGGCTGTCAATGTTTGAGCTTATTTCCAACAATATATCAGCGCTAAATTAATAAAATGTTATTGCTTTTGAAAAAGCCAGAAAATATTGATATTCCTACTAGAGTTACACTCAAAAAAGTTATTTTGATAAATAAAATGCAGGTCAAAAATAAGTAGTCCGCTATTTGCAACCGACTGTTGTAAGTTTTCGTTTTTCCTAGAATTCATTTATCGATTTATTTATGCCAAGTAAACGAATGCAACAAATGACTGGAGCTGAAAACTAAACCTTGAAAAATGTCATACAAAAACTTTTTTTAAATAAATAATCTTCGGTGTTAGCTAATTCAGTTCAAATGTTTATTCCATATATATGCGGTGCCGAACATACACTCCTAGCGTCTTGTTCCAAGGATGATCCTGTGTCACTGATGACGTCATGGATTGCGTCAGTTGGCGTCTCGCGAGATACCTTTTAGACCAATGCAGGGGCTGTGTAGTTTCTGAAAATATTTAAATAATACATATACTTATTTATTTATATGAAAATAAATTGATTGTATTATATTTATATATGTTTATTATAATGAAAATTGACGATAGCTAACAAAAGGAAGTATTTTTTATTAAGTATCCCACAATTGACATTTCATTTTATGAGGTTTTTTTACTTCGATCGTAACGGTAATACTAGGATGGAAAATGTATTTTTATAAGATAGTTTCACATGTTCTCTCCTTCAACAAATAAATTTGAGGTTGGGTAAAATGTTTAATGTTTTTATAAAGTGTTGCATTTTAAAATCACATTTAGTTATTTTATGTCTGGCAAAACGACATATGGATGAGTAATGCAAAACTGTTTGAACTTTTAAATAACTAGTTGGAACCACTAAACGAAAAACATGTGAGTATTTATTTTTCATGAAGTATTAAAACATTTCTGTAAACTAGTATTTTGCATAAGATAAATATAAATTATCGTTGAAGACAAGTATGTCAAACTGTCGGTATAAATATTTCTAATATATTATTTGCACGTCAATACTTCGATTATGCTCAGGAATTTGTGTATAGAATATCGTTTACGAAATTCATAAGTATTTCTCAATTCGGGTTCAAGTGACAAAACAATAATATTCAATAGATTTTCAGTTTCGTCTAGTCCACAATTTATAAACAACAGTGTTCAGAATTCCAAACAATCTGGTAGTTTTGGTCCAAATTTGTACAAAATCTGCAATTGCGCGCGCATTTGGGTGCGCTTGATTTTCATAGACTTTCGATAACCGACTCGGAAGCACAGTGTCTCGATCGAGTGCTCTAGAATGTCAAACGAAAATCCAGTTTGGATTAAAACGGAGATTACAAGAATTCTACGGTCAATATTCCTCATAGAGAGCTTTTAACATTCCAAAAGTTCACCGATCAACTCAATATTTTTTCTAATGAAAAACTGATAGCTCGAAGGAATTCGATTTATGGTATAAGTTTTATGAACACAGTTCATCCTGAAATATATACCTGGCAAGAGTAGATTAAGGAATCGGCTACCGTTTAAAAAAAGTGTTGGAAAAATAACTGTGCCATCATGGCGCTACCTATTTTAGTCGCATCTCCAGATTCACGGCAAACATGTATACGTACTGGGCAAAAGTCTCGTGATGTGTCTTTTAATAGAAGGTGCAAGAACATATTATAATTAAAAAATAAAACTTAATCTAAAATTATTTTTGTTTTTATAAATGTCGGTGAAATGACCGAAAATCTGACATTTGAATGAACAAAACTTGTCATTAAAAAGGAAAAATCGTCGTAAAAATGCTGTCGAGATGGCATGCTGTAAATTATATTAAAAAAAAAAGACCACGATGGTACAGGACTTCTTGATCCCAAAATATACCACATATTAAACACAGCAATTGTTTTGTGAAAAACTGTACTACACAAATAAAGAAAAGTAAAATGAATCGTTTTTATGAATTACAAATATATTTGACTTCATATTTAACTCACATAAAAATATCAAAAACCCTGTTTTTACAATTGATTATCTTTTTGAGACGTCGACATTTATGTTCAATTATAACTACATGATGTTCTCAATCAAATTAAAATATAAATTTAAATAAGCAACAAGTTTATAAGACATGAATTTCCCATGTTTGCTCGTGTTAATGAGTCTGTGCATGCCCTTGTTTAACCTCCGCGTCAAATGTTTTAAGGATCCGCTTTGGACATAAATGCTGCTGTGCGAGTGAAGGGCTACACCGGACATAAATGTTGTTGTGCGAGTGAAGGGCTTCACCGAACATAAATGTTGTTGTGCGAGTGAAGGGCTACACCGGACATAAATGTTGATGTGCGAGTGAAGGGCTTCACCGAACATAAATGTTGATGTGCGAGTGAAGGGCTACACTTGTTATTCGTATTGGTCTGATTTTAGAAAATGGCCATTCTTGTAATACAAACTAGACCTTCAAACAAAATATCAAATCAATGCCAATCATACCCTTTATGTCATGCAGATTGCTTTGATCTGATGAGTGAATCAAATCATACGCTACAAAAATTCTATTTTACCACATTTAAGGGACCTTTTCACGTTTTGGTAAATTGACAAAATTAAAAAAAAAGTTGTTTCAGATTCGCATATTTTCGTTTTAGGTATGATATTTGGGAGGACACAGTAATCATGCTATAAAATATTCGTAATATGCATCTTTTGACGATTTAAAAACCTGAAAATTATAAAGCGTTGCAACGCGAAACGATTTAATTATTTGGAAGGTTTGGTTGTTGTCGTTATATTTAGTGACACTACGAAGATTGCTTATATAAAGTATAAAATACATCACTCTATACATCATTGTATGAGCACGGATGGCCGAGTGGTCTAAGCGTTAATTTTATTCTTGTTTTTACTGGAGCTTTTTAGATCAAATGCTAACATTAATAAATATGAAGCATTTAATGACAAATATCAATACATGTCAGCATCTGTGAAAAGGTCCCTTAAACATGTAATATATATTTTCATGTTTTATCGGCATTATAAAGCATTCGGACTGTATTTGTAGGAATGTAATATATTCCATATGTTTAATCATACAAATAATTATGTAAGGTAATTTCTTTGTTTGCAAAAGCGTTGATTTATTTGTGTTGAGAACTTACAGAAATCAAAGTGCGGCCTGAAAACGTCTCTTGTCTTATTTTTTTAAATAATATATTATAAATATTATTATATTTGAATGCAAATCGTGTGAGTCTGTAAACATTTAAAACCACATGCACGAACATATTTTGAAAATTGGAATGGATTTTAAATATTGCAAAATTTCTTTATATTGCAATAAATCTTCAGATATTACACCCACACATTCGTTGCCATTAAATCAAAGCGGCATCTTCATTAATTATTGTTTAATCCTGTTTTATCAATATATTTTCTTAATAGTTCCCGTCAACACCGCATATACATAGATGCGAAACTTTAAGTATTAAAGATGTTGTGACTTACTATCCGTGGTATTTGGATAAGGAATCTGGCACCGATAAACTTG
This sequence comes from Dreissena polymorpha, assembly GCF_020536995.1. Lineage (NCBI taxonomy): Eukaryota > Metazoa > Mollusca > Bivalvia > Myida > Dreissenidae > Dreissena > Dreissena polymorpha. The sequence continues at coordinate 165,834,891 of NC_068355.1, forward strand.
TTTGATTTTCTCGCTTAGAGTGTCGCATTTAAAGTGGATTACCAAGTATTTGATTAGACCAGTGCGACAGACTATCATCTAAAATAAACAATCTGATATCACGTACATCACCTGGCATTTAATTATTTATTTGTATATTTATGTATTTATTTATTTATTTATATATATTTACATATGTGTCCATTTATTTTAATTATTCATTTTTTACAACACATGCGTTATTAATTTTGTGTTTTATAAATAATAAAATAATATAATAAAATAATAAAATACAAAATAATGTATTAAATACAACAAATATAAGCGAAAATATTCTCTATTTATGTATGATTCATTTTCACTAAATTAGGACTTCAAACTGGTAGATATTATAGGCATAACATTGCCATAAACCAAAGATATTGTTTGCGTTGCAATTTGAACGACATCGAACACGAATTGCTCTTCGTGTATATATGTCCTACATTTTCGAATTTTATTAAAAGAAAACATACCTTATATAACCAACCGACAATGTATGCATACATTTGTAAGTATATTAAAATACAAAAAAAGAACGGAATTGATAAACTTGTGTATGTAAAATTATCACTTAAATAAGAATCAAGTGATTCTGAATGCAACTAGAGAATTATTATATGTATCTTTTGCATGTTTTTGGTAATGCTTATTTCACTTACATTATTTCGCTAATTTTACATTGTTTTTGTATGTATAAGCATTTTAATACTTTCTTGTTCCGCTTACGTCGAATATGTGCGTGCTTTTGTTAGGTTTTGTTGACGATGTTCATTGTACAAGTCGAAATAAATTGTATGCCACTATGTTTCTATTTCTTTTAGTGCCAACTTTTCAAAAAGCTGTGTGAATGTCTCATTTATCATGAAAAAGAATGGGTTCCAATTATGACAATTTAATTCAAAACATTGTATAACATTTACTAATACGTGTGGTTGGAAGGTAAAACATTATACATGTATTATGAAAAAATAAATTATATATTTTAGACGAGATTTCATTAATTGTAAATTACCATAAAAAAATCTGTTCAATTAAGATATATATTTCTCGCCAAACAGTATTATTGTGGTTGCAGTCATATTCCAATATTAATATTTTTCAAACGATAAATAGAGCCATTAAATAAAATGATATTATTATTAAAGTTGAATGCAAATAATAATTTTGAGTGTGTCATATGAATGTATTTATTTAATTGCCTATTTATTTGCTCTATAACACAAAGAGCTTACGACAATTTACATAAATTGCACAATGTCCGTTTCGTTCTTTGTAACAGCGTTATTTTAAGACAAACAACAAACGCTGCTGACTGATACTAGTATTCAGTGAAACCCATGCTTTTTAAACTGTAATATAAATGCCATCCAATATGGTATTAAATCACTTAAAAATTATTTGGAGCTATTGATTGGGCGTATTAGACACACTGGTACAAATTTATCATATTTGAAAACAAATATAATGTTTAATTATTTTCGTAAAATTAATAAACATACATATTCGTTTTCAAATACGACACATTTGTTACAAAGAACAAAACGGACATTGTGCAATTTATGTTAACTGTCGTTAGCTCTTCGTGTTGTAGAGCAAATAAATAGGCAATTAGACGTCATGTAAGTTTGTAATTTTCTTTATTCTAAATGATTCTGTACACAACAAAGCATTCTTAAAAGAAGGTTTATGGACATTTTTTTTCGCTTTCGTATTCAATGCAGTTAAAATATATGGTTTTTGGTACCTTGACGAAAGAGCTGCGTTTAACTGGTAAGTTGACTGGTCCGTGTAGGCACTCTGGGGCCACTGAGGCGAGGGATTGCTGTACGGGGTGCCGCTACACCCGGTTGTCTGGTTTCCGTAGTTGTTGTTACCATGGTACCACTTCATGAACGGGTTGTTCATATTCTGTCGTAGCAACGCGTCGTCTAGTCGATAAGCGCGGCGCTCGGCCTCTGTGTACGGTGAATAAATAGAGCTCAGAGCGGGGGCCGGGTTGAAGGAGACGCTGGGGCCCAACGGCGGGGTGGTTCCGATATATCCGTTGGCCATGTGGTATATGCCAAGGTCGCAGTCCTTCTTACGACCGCGGCGACGGGATCGACGCCTCTGGCGGAAGTCACCCCGCATGAAGTCCTGAATGTTCGCCGGATGGATAGCCCAGTAGTTGCCCTTCCCGTCCTCGCAGCGGCCTGCTTTAATGAAACAGTCATTAAGCGACAAATTATGCCGAACACTGTTTCTCCACCCTTGGCCTTTGTTGATGTAATATGGGTAATTTTTTTCAATCCAATTATAGATCGAACCTAAGCTTAGTCTTTTCTGAGTGGATTCTAATATTGCTTTGGCAATCAATGCAATGTACGACAATGCCGGCTTCACGTCCGAATTTCCGCGCGCCTTGTCGTCTTCTTGCGTCGTTCCCTCGGTTTCGACGCTGCCGTCGGCCTTGCAACATTCCTCTTGGCTTTTAATATCAATGGCGTTCAAACATTCTGCTGAATTGTTTGGTGACAGCGATTCTTGCAACGAGAGGTCATTTTTAAAATCAGACAGTTGATCACTCACCAATTTCATATTATGCTCCCCTGTATGAGATGTCGCTTGGTGGTTCTGGTGGCTATGGTGGTGATGATCGCTTTGAACGTCATTAAGGTCCGAGGTCTCGGACTCGAACCTCTGTCCGATTACGCTATCATGTAGCTGAGCGTCCACAATATCCGTTTTAAGCAGCATCCCTTCTCTTGGAAGACCGCCAAAATCGCCGCTACCGTTCATCTTGTAGTAGGGTGATCCGCTTCCGGTAAGGTAGCCATTGTGAAACACGGTTGATTCCGTGTATGACGGCGGCTCCCGTGACGCATAGTGAACACTTCCAGTAATCGCGCTATTGTAACCATGGTAACAATTTTCCTGCGTTTCCTGAAAATGGCCGTGATGAAGCTTAATGCCACTTCCGTCATATCCCAGTGAACTGTACAAGCCGTTCTGGAATCCGTTTCCTTCTAAATACCCACTTTGCAATGTTGTGTTATACATTTTAAAATCAACACATAAACAGCGTCTAAAAAAGTTTTCTTCGTTTATTATTCTGTAAATGTTAATTTCTTATTTCATAAATATTGATTCAAAATATTCGCAAACTGTTTTATTGTTTCCATCAAATGTTTATAAAACAGGAATTAAAGAAACGTAAATAAACATCATTAAGAATTATGAAACTAGGCAAAACACCACACTAAGTCCTTCGTATGTCTGTCTGTATACATGAAAGAAGGCAAACTAGCTCAAACATTTGCACCAAGTGGTTTTAAACAAGATTTGATTTATTTTTATCTTAGCCGTGAAAATCATCATGTCAAATTTCAAGATCTCTTAAGGTGTCACAAGGGCAAAATCATACGACGTGTTTCAATTGGTCGAGGGAACGGCATTTTATCCCGCAAAATCGTTTGACGATCCGGTAACGCAATGTCATTCGTTGACATTTTCAGGGGCGGGTATTTATCAGGGGCGATGTTTTGGTAGCGAGGTAAACGGTGTGAAGTAGCCTAATAGATTAGAACCAGATTTACATGATAACTATTTAAACCTCGGTTTCGGAATAAATTTCAATTTACACGGTATCGCCCTAATCCGAATGTTGTCCCGCGTAAATTAAGATGCAATTATGACATGATAAATTTCGAGACTACGTTACGTATTGAAATGCAGAAGTTTAGATTTAGGGTACGGAGTTTGAGCCTTAATTTAATGCGTATTTCTCGAGTTATTAAAGTGATCGCCTTGTTTGATAGCAGCTCTGGTATTTTAAATTTATGTTCAGAACGATTTTATTTCCTCTTAATAGTTACCAATTTCAGATTAATATAAACCAATGAAAGCTCAAGAAAAGAAGAAACAGTGCTGCGTCAAAGTACACAACGAACAGAACAGAACAGAACGAGAGCAAACGTGTGGTCTGAATTTTTATCATTTTCTATTATCACAGATTTAAATTTTTAACAATATTCTTGGCAACGAAATATGGAATATACTTACCATTAACATAAAAAATTACAAACCAAATTTATGACAGGTTATTGCGCTTATGTGTTTTATTATTTCTGTTATTCTAACGAACCAAATTGTAGACTGCTGTTTGTGTTAATATATAATATAATACGCTTAAACAAGAAATATCTTTAAAAAAGATATACGGCGTTGATTGTGGTTGGAGTTTATGGAAGGTAAAGATTTAAATGAATGAGATCAAGGATAGCTAATATCTTTTTCTGTGCAGTTTTTAGCTGCATCAAACGCAGTACGGGATGTTACGCGGAGTTTTCGCGGCTTATTTTACATTATTACATATTGCTGGTCATAAACCTATAGATACAAAAAAGAAAACCAAAGTCAACCGGCCACACGCGAAGTCTCCGTACATAATTTTAAATATGTATACGCGCGTTCTTCGAACAAACCTGTTTGAGTGGTTTATCGGGAATTGCTACGTGTATTTGATTCGATTATTAACAGTATCGAGAATCATCGCGCTCATACTTAATACATTAGTCAATATGCTGCAATAATACATTAGTAAATATGATGGAATAATTCTTGTTAATTAATTAAAAATAATATTTATCATGGTATTGTTGAAAACACATTAAGAATCTATTATTGACATGCCATAAAATAATATCGCTGGATATCTTCATTTCACATCTTTCTGGTGGTAAAGAAAATTCTGGTTCACCTAGTTCACGCTATAGCGTCTTTATTATATAACTATTATATAACTGACCGCGAACTCCGAACAGCACAGAAGGTCTGACCTGTATATAAACTCTGGCATTCAAACACACTAACCGCGAACTGACCCCTTATACCTCGCGGGTTGAAATGCAACACATTAAAGTGAGGCATCGCTTCCACTGCTCTTTATACTTTTACATATAACATGTTGACAGGAATATGGAAGTCAGTACTAAATATGAGAACATGGCCTTTAAGTACACAACGTTCTCGCGCTGAAAATCCTCTGAAAATAAAAGATGTACGCACAAACTGTATTGATGTCGAGATTGAGTGTAAAACTGTTCTATCTATAAAGCCTTTTTATAAGAGATATAACTGTTTCATGCTGAACACGCAGTAAAACAGTGTTACAAAGACGCGGACATGTTTCCAATGTTCTAGTGGTATTATCAAATCAGCCAATGCAGTCAATGAAGTGTATTCATCTGTACTTGGCCGCGGGAAGTTTTATTTGAATTCTATTGGACGCTAACAAAGGTCAGGCTAAGGTGAAAAGCTGGCGTATTCAGCTGACGCCGAAAAAGGTTTCATTTCGCTTTGAGGTCATTTCTTTAACTCGCCCATCCCGTCCTATTTATTTACTGCACTGCTCTTTATTGCATAGCCTTCTTTTTTTTATTCAGTTTTGCACCCTTCTTATTTTCTATCTCGTTCCGCAACTAAGAAAGTCGTTCCCACGACATAGCTAACACATTCTACGAGTTAGTAATTCGTTCTCTCGAGTTAGTATGTCATGGGAACGAGATCGAACAAAAAGAGTTCATTTAAAAAAAAGAGGAATGAATGTCATACGTTGCATTTTTACGAAATATTTGATTAAAGGAAGTCATTCTAAACAAAAATTCAGCCTAGGCGGGAAGTGGTGTCCGATATTAGCCTTTGCGGACTGCACAGGCTCAAAGGTTGCTCTGCGTAGCTTTGTGTATTAGTAGCGCTAACATTACACGCGCAAAATAATTGTTTAACGTACCATGTATGTCATTCGATTTTTATTTCAAAACGTATATGATGTGCTCTACATAATGCAACTGATGAAAACCGGCTGCAGGACCGAAATTACATGTCAGTAGTGTCGTATACTTTCGTTTAATTTTCGTGGGTTAAAACTGCATCGACTGTTAATTCGAATATCTCAATAGTATCCCTGGACTATATAACTTGAAGCAATAGGTATGCATATCAACAATTATAACATTTGGGCATAAATATTTCCAACTCGTTGAATAACAAACAAATGTTCAGTCACTTTGCGCATGCAACGAATACATGTTGACATAGCATCATGCTATGAATAATTGTTTGCAATTAAAATTACTAAAAGAGTCTGTCTTCATTTAAAAAAATCATAAATCAGTACTAGTACACATTCAGCTCAAATTCAACGTACATGATAGAACCAGCTGGAAAGTACTTGATCATTTTTACCGTTTCTTTCTTTTGTATGAGAAATTAAAGTAGCTTGATAACATATTTGTGTATTTTGACCAATGTCATTTAATACATTCACTCGCACAAATGTTATATTCAGGATAGGTTGCAACTGTTTTATAAGAAACAATGAACAAAATATAAAACAATGCATTCCCTGCGATTCGACCACTGGATCATTCGAGCAAAAGCCAACGCGTTCACCATTGCACTCTACAGGCTTTTGAATTATGGACAAACATGTAGTTTAAACGCTCTTTTTGTAATACGATTACTCTTATCGATGAAAAGATACAAACGCATTATAATCTCCTGATTTCGATCGATGATTAACAAACCGATATTTAAAAAATATACAGTCATGAGAGTTGTTTTGCTTGTTTAAATATAATGAATGCATTCATTGTTGAATCTTTTAACATATTGTTTTTAATTGTCATTTTGCTAAACATTTAACAAGTCTCTTTAAGTTTAAAATGTATGTTACGTTAATATTTGCTTGTTCATTCCACAACTCCTTATAATTTTAGTCATTTAAATGACACAAATAAAATTCCTATGCATAAAGGAAGTGCTCACACCATTTCGTGTAACTATTTCAATTTGATGCGTAATGTCTGTTGTATAATTTTTGTCGTAGCCATGCTTTTTACCAAATGACCCTATGCACGTGTATCTGGGAAAGAATCTACATTTTTGTAGCCCCATATATTTTAATGAAATAAAAATTCTAAAAACAAATCTAGCAAGTATTATATTTTTATACTTGTGATCAATGTACATTCATTGCGTTTATTCAAGGGGCCTTTTCACAGATTTTGGCATATTTTGAAGTTTGTCATTAAATGCTTTATACTGATAAATGTAAACATTGGATATTAAAAGCTCCAGTAAAAAATCAAGAATAAAATTAAAAAAAGGAAAATAAGTAGACGGAACCAGGGCTCGAACCAGTGACCCCCGGAGTCTTGGAGTTAGTCTGAAGTAAAAACGCATTGGCCCTCTCGGCTATTCCGCCGGGTAAACACAGTTTAAGTATTTTATACTTTATATAAGCAATCTTCGTAGTTTCGTAAATTTAAACGACAACGACAGAACTCTCCAAATTATTTAATCGTTTCGCGTTGCAACGCTTTATAAGTTTTAGGTTTTCAAATCGTCAAAAGATACATATAGTGGCTATATTGGACTATGGTAAATGTTCAGTAATACTGTTTCCTCACAAATATCATAACTAAAACGAAAATTTGCGAATCTGAAACAACTTTTTTTCAATTTTGTCAATTTACCAAACCGTGGAAAGATCCCTTTAAAACGTTCAATGTATAAACATAATTTTACATTAATAGTTTTTTTTGCGCGAATCATGATGCAGCATTGTTAGTGAATCAAAAGCTACTATCTTCTTGTGGCGTTGTGTGTGGTAAAGAGCGGGTAATAACAAACAGAACACAACAGAACAGAAAGTTTATTCATATAACTTGAACATTTCCATTTCATCGTTACATGTACAAAACTGACAATATATAAGCAATAAGCACATGCATAGTAATGAGAAAGTGACCGAAATAGTAAATAATTAAGTGTTAAAATGCACTTAGGCCATCACATTACTCAACGTTTGCATTCAATGTATCAGTTATCATTTTAAAAGCATTTTTACAATATATCGCGAGTTTATTTAGGACTTTGGTTTTACTAGGTCGGTTAAAATAGAATTTGTCAATATACATGTTTTTAATATCTGTATAAAGGGGACATAAAATTACAAAATGATATTCGTCTTCGATATAATTTGAGTTACATATATTACATTTGCATTCGTTTTTACGAATATTTATATGTCTCCCAGATTGAATTTTTAACATGTGGGACGAAAGTCTTAATTTGCATATGTTTTTTTCTTAAATTAAGTTTTGGGTTATGTTAAGGTTATCAGAGAATTCAAATCGATGTTTCAATTCTTTGTATAAAGTTAATGAACGTTTTACATTTAAATCATTTAGCCTCAAACCTATGTACATAGTAATAAGTCTAGTTTTAAATATAGGAATAAATACATTTGTATTTACTGATTCTGGATACATCCAAATATCTACAAAACCAGTACTTTGAAGCAAGTCCCGTACTTTGGTAATCCAATTGTTAAAGCGTTCCTTTGCAACAGAATGCTTTCTGAGCGGGTAATAACAAAGCGTTCATTTGTTACAGAATGCTTTCTGAGCGGGTAATAACAAAGCGTCCCTTTGTAACCGAATGCTTTATGAGCGGGTAATAACAAAGCGTTCGTGTGTAACAAAATGCTTTCTGAGCGGGAAATAACAAAACGTTCATTTATAATAGAATGCTTTCTGCGCTGGTAATAACAAAGCGTTCATTTCTAACAGAATGCTTTCTGAGCGGAAAATAAGAAAGCGTCCATTTATAATAGAATGCTTTCTGCGCTGGTAATAACAAAGCGTTCATTTGTAACAGAATGCTTTAAGAGCGGGTAATAACAAAGCGTTCATTTGTAACATAATGCTTTCTGAGCGGGTAATAACAAAGCGTTCATTTGTAACATAATGCTTTCTGAGCGGGTAATAACAAAGCGTTCATTTGTAACAGAATGCTTTCTGTTGTTCTTTCATATGGAGAGATGAGGAAACTTTGGTAACTTGTATAAAATTCGCAATTTCTTTCTAAAACCGGAAGCTATCGATTTTTAAATAACAGCTTTATGCCTAAGCAGAACATTTTCTTATTATTAGTTATTTTGTAAAGGGGTGCATAGTTGATTACTTGATCGGCGTCGCTTTGACCACAGTAACGTACTCAGGAGACGGAAATCGAACCCTTCAAGTTAGACTCTTGCTAGGGCAAAAAACCCATCGCTGACAAAATATTTTCTCTGTTCCATTTTACAATATTATGTACATGTGTTTTGGACATGGTGAGGTGTTTTATTTTATGTAAAGTAGCAGTCTCCGCGCAAAGATTTTACTTTCCGACATTTTTCGTCTAAAGGAAGACTGTTCTTGACGAAAGTGCAGTTACGGCGGAAAGTGTCGTTCCTGATTTACCGGTTCGGACTGAGCAGGCTAATCTGGGACGACACATTACGAACATGCATTAAACCCCCTTTTTACAGATCGAGGCTCATTTGATTTTAAAATGCGTTGTCGATGGAGTAGACAAATCGTCCGATTTTTCTCGTTTTTCTGTAATGGAATGATACAACAGATGCCTAATAAAGTGTAGATACATATTTTGAATATCGGTTTCTTGGTCACATTATCAACAAAAATATACCACAATGACATCATTTAATTCGAGCGTACACTTTCCCATGCGGAGGCAAGAAGTAAGCGACCAAGTCAAGACGTTCACAGATAATTTATCAAACATAACTGGACAAGCGATAGGACCGCAAGCTCGAAATACCGACCATCGTCTCAGACCGGCGACGCCAGACACCCCCGGTAATCCGAGCAACAGTCCGCACTTGACACAGGATTTCTCGTCACCTGCCGAGAGTTGCTACTGTCCGGCGAGACTCTTGAGCGGGACATCGTCACTATCGTCTGTGCGGACTCTCGTCTGCGTTGACTAAACTGTCGTCTGCGTCATGAAATCAAAGTAACATCTTAAGTGTCGCAAATTAAAAATGTAAAACAATCCACTTCTTATTTTCACACACATTACGGCCAGCGAGTCATTTACAACCCGTTTAAATATCTCTACATCAAGCCGGTTGACCGCCACTGGGGTTCGGAACGCGCACTTCGCATAGCTTTCATACGTCGTATCGCCATGCTGTTCGTTTGAGGTCGGTCATCACATTCTGAATATTTGACATATATTTGGTTACAGTATTTCGTTGATAGTTTTAACCATTATTATGAAATATATTTTGATAAGTTTTTAATAAATGCGAGGCAAAAAAATATATATCGTATGCTTCCTTTTGAAGAATAACAACTATAAATGTACATACTGATTTGCCAAGTGTTGTACGCGTCATGGTTTCTACACAAATGCGCCGGTACTTACTAACTCTGCTTCAATAACGTAGATTCTGACCTTTAAACGTATAGCCTGGGAACATTTTTACGTCAACATTCATTTTTCCACGGAAAAGCATATCAAAGGAAATACGCGCGACGTTGCTATGAAAACGGTTAACACGCTCTGGAATCCCTTACCGTACTCAAGTGGTTTCGTATCGGGGTACGATCAGTATCAAAGTCTCTAATTGCGCATCGGTTCGGGCAAATAATCCCGGGCACCATATAATTCATTCTGAACAAGCGATTTAACCGCGTTAAAAAGGAATTTAATAGTTGTAGGCGATTATTCCTGACTTTGAGATATTTATTACAGGTTCTTGTATTTATGTTAAATAGCAGTGTGAACAACGCTATAGTTTTCCGAAACTTCAAAAGAACTTATTTGGCATGTAGTTTGATTAACGTGTCATTTTGTTCGTATGATCTGGTGTGTAGAATAACGAATTAGTTTACTGTGATATCAATTTAGTTGAATTCGTATTTCATGTTTCGTTTATCGATACATACAAATATACAAAGAAATAGAGCCTGGTGTAGTTCACGGAATAAATTACTACATTGGGCATGGCATTTGCGAAATTTCCGCCTGTAAAATTTGCTTTTGAAAAAAGCAGTCTTGAATGTGTTCAATAAAGTTGACAATGCTAATGGAGAAGATGTAACAAGCAAAATATTGTTCACTCAATCGATGTTAATCCGTTATATCTTCGAAGTGAGGTAAATCCATGAAAGTAATGTAAGCTCTTTGTTTTGCCATTTGAAATTTTGAATCGATGGTTATTCATAGAGCAAAGTTTATTATTATCCCCGTCCCTCGAAAAGAGGTGGTATGTTGTATTTTTCCTGTCCGCCGGCCTGATGGTCGGTCATAGAGCATTTCGTTTCCGCAAAATATCTAGAGAACGCGTTAACCTTCGGTCTTTAACCTTGGTGTGATCGTTAATTGGGACTAAAGGAAGACAGTTGTCGATTTTGAGGTCAATCGGTGAAAGTTCAATGTAACAGGGGCTTGCAAAATGAAATGGACCATTTCGTTTCCGTACGATATCTAGAGAACGATTCCAGATAAGAGCATGTAAATGTGTATGGTTACTTGGAATACGAGGAATGAACGCCTATTGATTTTGAGATCGTAGGTTTAAGGCAAATATCACAGGTTCTTGTAACAAAAACAACAGGCTAATCAGGGACGACAGTTTCCGCTTAATGACATTTTTCGTTTAAATGAAGTCTCTTCTTAGCAAAAATCCAATTTAGGCAGAAAGTGTCGTCCCTGATTAGCCTGTGTGGACTGCACAGGCTAATCTGGGACGACACTTTACGCACATGCATTATGCCCAGTTTTCTCAGAACACGACTCATAATTAAGTTCGTATGCTGCTTAGTCATAAAGAAAGGAAGACATCCATCGTGTGTCAAAGCAACAAGCAAAAGGTCACGTAACGGGTGTGAGCATGCATGTTTGCAAACATCTCTTGTTTCAAGTATAAAATAACTCGTGATTCAGAAATAATATTACTCGCCTTTTAAATGGGTATATCGACGGTGACAGTTAACATGGTATAATTATGTATACAATTAGATTATCTTTAAAAAAAATATTTTTATTTTTACACATGGGTTTCGTTTTATAAACTCTCAATAAATTAATTATTTTTATTAACATTGAACGTTGTCCACGCGGGCGCGTGAAAATCTCCAGCATGATTAAAATCTTAATACATGAAATCTACATGAAGTACTGCTTTTATGACAGAAATATGACGTAGCAGACTCCTTATTGAAGTGTGCGATTGTTGCAGGTGTGAGTTCGAATATCACTAGATGCATCGTCAAACAAAATAAGGCATTGATTTATTTTTTCTTAATGAAGTCATCAATTAAACTTTGCTGCTATATAAATATCTTCCGCACAGAGGAAATGTACAATTTTAATAAATCGCGCATTTAATGGGAAATACCGTTGCTATACCTCATTTACATATATCGTCCAAGTGTATCTACCATTTTCTAGCAATTTACCACCACTTAAGTCACAAAGCTCCCGCGTCTGAACTCAAGTCAAGAATGTTTGACTTCTTTAAATATTATTATTCGTTGAGTTAATTGTCGATATTATAGTTTTGTACATTTAATTCAAGGTTTTAAAATACGAAAATCTATTAAAGAGTTGTTTTTATACGGAGCGTATTTTGTAAAGCCAATTTCTAAAACATTTTTGATGACACATTTCTTTCAATATGATTGCATAAGGAAGTGTACTAACTTTGCCGATATTTTTTTTTTAATTAAGATACACTAAAAATAAACATGTCTGAAAACGACACGATGTTGTCATGTTGCATACATGGTTTAACGCGAGTTTTCTGCGCTCTACGTTTGCCTACTAAAGTTGGTTGTGCACGACATTGTGTGAAGCTTGTGGACTATCGGCACTTGGTAGGGTTATCGAAATGGTTTCAACCGTACCACAATCTCAAGTTAAACGTGGGCATTCGTATGCTATCGTTAGTTACCGTAGCTTATACCCGACGATAGAATAAATAACCGTAACATTTCGTATAATACCTTGATGAAGTCGTCAATAATGATTTTCCGATTCTACAAATGTCGTAGATAATCGTAGTACCGCCAACGTACTGCACTCGTAGCCATACGAAAGAAGATACAATAGGGAGACTCTGTATCGCGATCCATCACGATTTACATGGCAAACAATTACAATCCATGCTCGGAAGCATTACCAATTACATTGTATTACAAAATGATGTTAATATGAATTATAGTCACTTATAGTTCTAAAAGAACGGTCATGTACATGATGTTATTGTATATTCTTGCTGTGTTGATTTTATATGTATGTATGTGAATGTGACTGAAATAAAGTAATAAACTATCCAAAAACCATGTAAGGACGGAAATTTTTGTTCTTATCCAAAATCTTGTATAATTGTACAACGATAATAAACACAAGTGATAAAACATGGGAACATCGCCTGTGAACGATGCAAAACACTCGAGGTTTAAACCGGTTTGGGACAAGCCAGACCTCTCACTCACTCTAAACGTAATAATAAACAAAGCGCGCGTCTAAAACGAACTCAGTCCATATGGACAGGTTCAGGTACACAATGAAATCATGAATCCCAAAACATGATGCGTGAATCGAATACTTATTACTCAATTTCGATGTACTTTTAATAGGATATAAATAAATGCAAAATTGTCCAACTCTAGAACGCGTCCGACTCGCGATCATTTTACGCTACTATATAGTATCGTTAGTTTCATAAATCATTTTAAACGATTATGAGATAGGTTTTTTAGTTATTAGTATACAAAGAAGCACGGTCCATACTTATCCCAGCTTGAAAAATCATCGACCACAATTGCAAGGCACTATAAGTTCTCTTTATACCGAAAGCTGTAACGCATATATCAAAGATATTACACTATTAAAGGGACCTGTTGACAGTTTGGTAGATTGATAAATTAAAAAAAAGGTTTCAGATTCGCAATGTTTCGTTGTAGTCATGTTATTTGTTAGGAAACAATAATATAGAATATTTACCATGCTCTAAAATATCCGTTATACCCATCTTTTGGAGATTATGTTGTTATCGTAATATTTTGGCACTATCTGGATTGCGTATATAAAGTTAAAAATTCATTTAGATTTTATATGTCAGTACATAAGGTAGTCGCGAAGAAACAGCGATGACATATAAATAAACTCTGACACACACACACATAGATTCGTATTAGCACGAATCGATGGCTGAGTGGTTTAAACGATTGACTTTTACTCACAGGGTCAGTGGTTCGAGCCCGGGTTTTGATAGTTTTTTCCTCTCTATATTTTTCCTTGTTTTATACTGGAGCTTTTTAGTTCCGATGTTTACATTTATCAATTTAAGGCTAATTTTAAAATTCAAAACATTCCAAAATCTGTGAACAAGTCCTTTTAATTTAACGATGACTCTACAAAGCATTTTCTTACAAACTAGAGGCAAGTCTCGAATTCTTCTGCTTCTGTTTGGTACGGTGAAGGGCCAGTTACGGCGTGGTACACCGGAGAGTGCGCTTGTTAGTTAGCTATATATATATACAGTCACTATATTGTTTTGCCTTTTTATGTCATTTAACCCTTGCTATATATATATATATATATATATATATATATATATATACAGTCACTATATTGTTTTGCCTTTTTATGTCTTTTAACCCTTGCTGGTTTTAAGTATTCAGTTGCTGGAATAGCTGGTACCAGCCCCCTCTGCCACTTTGTAGAGCATCACTAGGCGGTTGATTTTGCACCGTTCTTGGAGCGATGGTAGTACTAGTTGTTTTAGCATGTTGGTAACGCTGCCTTCTTCTCGTGATTTGTAGTCTCCAGTTATGAAACGGGCAGCTTGTTTTGCACTTGTTCAATTTTGTCTATATTACGAGTCAAATAAGGATCCCAAATTGAAGAGCAATAGTTCAAGCAATATCTCACTAGTGCTAGGTACGTTGTTTTCCAACAATCTATAGGGCAGGTCTTTAAATTTCTACGCAGTAGGGCCATTGTCGAGTTCGATTTCTTTGTCAATTTACTAATATGTGTTGACCAGGTTAAGTCATCAGATAGGGTTAGTCCCAAGTATGGATTATCGGGCACTTGTTTGAGAATATGGTCACATAGAGAATAAAAGTGTGGAGTCTTGTTCTTAATTGACATTACATAACACGTCTTTGCGTTAAAACGCATGCCCCATTTATCAGCCCATTTTTCAAGTTCTTTCCAGTCATTCTGAAGAATTTCAAAGTCTTTCTGAGATTTTATTTTCCGATATAGCAGGCAATCATCCGCAAAAAGGCGCACTTGTGTTTTGACCGAAAGTGGCACGTCATTTATGTGACATAAAAACCTGAGGGGGCCAAGTACCGTGCCCTGGGGGAGCACCGCAGTCCACTGTGGTCTTCTGGGAGACTTCTACTACAGCTTGCATAAATCGCTTTGTAAGAAAACGTTGTTAGCTGCGTATGTATCGTTCCAGTTATACCGTAGCATTTCAATTTGTACAAAAGTTCTTCGTAAGGCACAGTATCGAACGCCTTGGAAAAGTCTAGTATGATAACGTCTGTTTGGATTCCTTCATCGTGGAAAGATAATTAGTCATTTACAGTTACTAGTTATTGGGTCGCATACGAGAAGCCTGATCGAAATCCATGATTCAGGTTTGTAAGAATATTATTTCTCTCGAGATGGTTCAGTAAGTGCTTACAAATGATATGTTCAAGGTTTTTACACAGTACGGATGTTATTGATACTGGCCTGAAGTTTTCAGCGAGATGTACGTCCCCTTTTTGAATATCGGTGTGTCATTCGCATTAACCCAGTCGTATGGTAGGTCGCCACTATTTACTGATGTTTGGAAGATTGAACATATACCAGGTGCAAGATCTTTAGCGCATGTTTTAAAAATTGTATGTGGTATATTGTCTGGAATTATGTGTATCGTGGCATAAAATAACAGAAATCTTTTGATTTGTAGAATGATTTCGCCTGTTGAGGAAATGGTTACCGTTTGCTATTTAGGTAGTTAACATCTTCGAGTCTTTAGTCTGTTTGGATTTAAAAAAAAGTTTAGTTGCGTGTAGCCTTTGTCGAGAATCTTTCGCCTTATTGTTACTTTGAGGCACTACATATTGAGAATTGCGCATGCTCATTGAACGCCATAATTCGAAAAAAACTCGACGAAATAACAATTAACCGATTTTCGGATAATTTCACAAATATAACGTCTTGTGGGAGACGACGATCGCAATCATGCTTTGGCTCTTTGGAGCCATTTATAAATTCCTTGTCGATTCGATCGTCGACTTTGTTTTTTTCGTCCTTGTCGACGCGGTGGCCAAAACTCCTTTAAAAGAAGCAAGGTAGCGCTTATATAGCGAATACTTGCTTCATTCATTATATTAAATAATCAGATTATTGTGATTTACATGTTATTCATCATTTCATTTCATAAACGTGTATACTTTATACTAAATTATTTCGTCGCGAAAACATGTGACATTTCGATTTTATTTTATTCATAGAAGACTAATAACCCCAATTTGATGGTTCATTATAATGCAAATATATAGCAAAATAGGATCTGGTGTAGATCTGGAACCCAAACACCCAAATGCTGAAAAAGACCAAAAAAATTCTCTCGAGATATTTCTGGCTAGTGAAGTAAAATAAGGGTTAGATTTGCACTTTACTGGTACGCAGTTGTTTACCACTATTGACAAAGCGGGGGTTTGGAGGCGTTAGCCCCAGATACTTGGGAAATATAATGGATAAAAAGGATTATAAGGTGTTGCGTTGGTTGTTATGTTGTAGGTGTTAAGGGTTAGGGTATGCTGTTTGGTGTTAAGTGTTGCGTACCGGTAAAGAGCAATTGCCCCAAAATAAGGTCACTTCAAACAGCCGTGCTGTTTGGCTAGCTCTTTAGCCATACATGCCTGACGTCCCGATCTTGGCAGGACAGTCCTGTTTTTGGTGTGTTTGTCCCAGTGTCCTGATGTGACACAATTTGTCCCGACCTTCATAGAATACTACATAAATAATGTTTTACAAGGCAGGGCGGCTAGATTGCACTTTACCGGTACGCAGTTGTTTACCACTATTGACAAAGTGGGGGTTGGGTTGGTAGCGCTCGGTACTTAGGAAATGTATAGGATAAAGGGATTATTAGGTGTTGCGGGTCAGGGTACGCTTTTCAGTTCTTTAACGTGCCGGTAAATTGCAATTGCCCCGGCAGGGGTATAGATAACAAGCGTATTTGCGTTATTACGCAATTAAAATAACCAAAAACGTAGTTAGATTTTAAATAAAGCGAACAAAAACACAAATACAAATTTAATAACGTAATTCCCGTAAAAAATACATCAAGAAACGCAATTCTTACGAACGCCGGGAGAATTTTTTAGACTGGTTATTTTCTGTATACAAATGTATCCGGAAAGTTTATATGCCGTCCTATGAACAAAAGAAGGCAGTCTTTCTAGCGGTTATCAATCTTTGGGGTATTATTGTAATTATTTGTAGACCCATCCGATTTCTACTTTCATTTTCAAGGTCTTCAACTCAAAATGACCCGGAAATGGGGTGCATCGCTTTGAACAGCCATAACTTCACCAATTGTGCAGCGATTTTCACGAACTCGGTTTTATTCAGCGCAAAAATGAATGAACATTGATAAGAAATTCAGTAATTGTTTGTTGTTATGTACATGTACCTTTTTGAATTCTGTTTGTATAAATAATACAGTAACCATTGTTACTGTAGTTTTTTTTTATGCCCCCCTTCGAAGAAGAGGGGGTATATTGTTTTGCACATGTTGGTCCGTCGGTCGGTCCGTCCACCAGATGGTTTCCGGATGATAACATACGAACGCTTAGGCCTATATGAAACTTCATAGGTACATTGATCATGACTGGCAGATGACCCCTATTGATCTTCAGATCACTAGGTCAAGGTCACAGTGATTCAAAATAGTAAAATGGTTTCCGGATGATAACTCAAGAATGCTTAGGCCTAGGATCATGAAACTTGATAGGTACATTGATCATGACTGGCAGATGACCCCTTATGATTTTCAGGTCACAAGGTCAACGGTCAAGGTCACAGTGACTCAAAATAGTAAAATGGTTTCCGGATGATAACTCAAGGATGCTTACGCCTAGGATCATGAAACTTTATAGGAACATTGATAATGACTGGCAGATGACCCCCATTGATTTTCAGGTCACTATGTCAAAGGTCAAGGTCACAGTGACTCAATAGTAAAATGGTTTCCTGATGATAACTCAAGAATGCTTATGCCTAGGATTAAAAAACTTCATAGGTACATTGACCATGACTGGCAGATGACCCCTATCAATTTTCAGGTCACTTGGTCAAAGGTCAAGGTCACAGTGAATCTAAACAGTAAAATGGTTTTCTGATGATAACTCAAAAACTTTTAGGCCTAGTTATATTATGTATGTCATTCCCTAAATTACCCAATTGAGTCAACAAATCGGGGGTGAAGAACCCAATTAAGCTCAAAATTAGAGGTGGACATTTTTGCTTAAACTATTGAATTAACAAAAACCCTATTGCTGTCAAAAACAGGTGTGATTACCCAATATACCCCAAAAGTTATCTATAGCCCTGACAAGGTCACAATACAATTCGCTATTCAAGCTGCGTCTCATTGAGACCTACATTCAAACATGGTTTGATGTCACTAGGTCAAGGTCACTGGGGGCATTGTGTTTCACAAACACAGCTCTTGATTATTTCTAGTGTTTGCATCAAGTCATGTGAAAAAAAAAATGTAGTTAATACATGTACTTATTTGTTGTTGTTCTTCCCTAGAACTGAAGAGGAGAAGCGAACAATATGGCTGATGGAATCCCTTGCACTTGGTGTTGTATGTCTGTTGATATACATGCTGGACCACACTCCCTATGTTGGTCTAACACTCACCCTGACCACTCTGATGTACACCCAACTGGCTGGGAAAATTAAAATCAGGTAATGAAAACCTTTGAGGCTGAAATTTTGTGTCAATCTGATTATTGAAATTTTTAAAATTGTGTTGTACTTGGGGAAAACCGGGCTTTAAATTAATTGATAGTGAGACATATATGAAATCTTGGCACATGACCGTCTGATTTAATGTTATGCTAAAAAGCATGTCTAAAAACAATTTTAATGACAGCATTTAATTTTCTCAATTGGTAACCAATAAAAAATTTGAACCAGGAATGATAAATAAAATATATTAACTATCTGAAAAAGGCTACTATTTTATAAATTTAAACTTGGATGAAATTCCAAACTACCAAGTGTATGCCAATACCAGCACATTAACTGTTATTTGGTGTAGTACCAACAAGTTGTGCATAAGGGTCTTGTAATAAGAAATGTGGACAAAATAATCCAGATTTCTCAAAAGTTAATGCCTTTTGCATATAAATGTGTATTTGAGCTCACAGCAAAACATTATTTTCATTTAACACTTATTTCTAGTGCAACTTCTTCAGAACTTTATTCTTCAATGTTTTATCATTTTTTAAAAGAATTGTTTTGTCCTAATATCATACACAGTGTTCTGCCGTGAATCTTTACTGTTGGGGACAGGGACACATTAGGGTTTAAAAAGTGGGGACAAAAAGGAAAAATCTGGGGACACAGAAATATATTTGAAGCAGAATTAAATTTTCAGAAACTAATTACCTTTTACTTGCACACTTAAATTTGCTTGATTTCTTCGTACTGTGAGCCAGTCCACAAGATGTAACTTTCTAATTCAAACTTGAACATTTTTAAAACTTTTTAAAACTGTCAAACAATTGTCAGCATATTTATAAAACTTTGAACAGATTTATGGTCATTGGACTCAGCATTGCGTGTCAAAGTCCTTGTTCGATATTGAGAATTACCGATAGTAAAGGCGTTTTCTTTTTTGTGCTATTTGCACAAACTGCATGTCATTTTGTTAATGTCAAACAGTGACAAAGACAATTTTCAAAGCCAATTTGCTTGGAATGTACATTTAGGGGCAGACTTTTTTGTCATTGCTAAAGGATGTTGGGACTTGGGAAGATTCTGTTGGGATGTTGTTATTATTATCGTCATATTTTCTAAGTTAACTTGCTGGAGGAATAAACTAAAATGGAGTTTGTTTTCTTCTGCCGGTCACTTTCCGCCATTTTGATAGGTGTGGAAATTTCCTTGATATCTGATTGGTTGTTATAATCTCAACTTACCAATGCAATAAAGTGTTATTAATGTAAATTAACCATTGGCTGCAAAATGACGTCACGTCCAATTAAATAATTCGTTCTAGTTACACATTCACTCGATTACTATACTGACTTACAAATTGAATCGATTAGTTTTTATTCTTAATTTGTTTGCGCCCGCAGGCCCATATACGGAAAACGGGTGGGGACAAATCTTTTATTTTTGCGCCAATGACGCAAGGGCGCATCCATGGCAGAACACTGCATATATATTACTTTCTTTTAATAAATAAGAATGTAATTAATGATGTTGACTCATAAGACAACAGACATTTTTACATACATGTATATTATATAGAGGATAATGGTTTAATTCGGTGGATTATCGATTTTAATTCACAAGTGATAATAGAAAATAATATTTTCACGAGTGGCGCAATAATCCACCGAATCCAACAAATTTTCTTTTTATTTTATGCCTTTTTTAACAGTTTATATACATTGTTAAAGAGTTTAATGAAAGAATTTCGCGGGGATAATGACGTCATTTCGTCAAAAAAATGACGTCATTTCACAGTAAACAGTAAAAATTATCGATAATTTTGAAACAGTGAAATTATCAGTTTTAATTCACTGAAATTTCTCTATAAACCACCGGAAAGCATAAAATAAACACTCATAATATCATGATGTTTGGTAGTCATTTTCTTTTTTTAAATGCTGTACAACATGGTGCAAACTTGATTGTGAATTCATGTTGACACTTCCTGAGATTTAAAGTTCACCCCTATGGCCTTTGTTCCTTTAGCTGTTTTGATCTTTTCAGAACCTGCTGGCGCAACCTGTTTGAACGATGGGAGGAACACCAGCATCACACAGAGAATGTTCAGCTGATCAATGAAAAACAGAAATGTATGGAGATGTGGCGGAAAATCAGCATGCCTGCTCCAGTGAGCAAACCTGTGCTGAACCGCCTAACAGACTTCATTACTCGCAAATCAGAAGCAAAGATGAACGCACCTGTCAACCCTGTGTTTTCAATGAACAAAATGTTTGTTCCACCGTATCCTGCCCCAGAGACGCAGCAGAATGTGGGTGGTATGAATCCATCTGTCGGTGCAATAAATAACCCTGGTATGAGTGTGTCTCCTGATTTTTTACAAAATAATACTGAAAAACCAAAGGCGTTCGAGCCTTCCTCTTCACAAAACTACGAGTCTAGCCCAGCATTTTCAAGCACACCAAATTCAAAAGCCTCAATTTTTCAGCCTGATAGCTCTCCTATAAGACCAGTCAGTAGCTGGTTAGGGAGAGCTGATCTTAAACGTAGACCTCTTAGGACGTTTGAGTCACGCGAGAGTCCACAGTACTCCTTTTCAAATACTCAATCCAATATACGCAACAGATTCATGTCGGCATTCGGATACAAGGACAAATCTCAGAAACCAGCTGGTTTAAGAAACGAAGGGCAAAACTTGTGTTTCTTGAACTGTGTGATACAATGCTTGTCTCGTACACCAGGTCTTGTGGACAAATTGTACTGGGAAATAAACCATGAGCAGGATTGTTCAGCGGCCGAGTCAGCCATGATTTCTGCACTCACAGAACTAATGGACCAGTGCAAGAAAATGCAGGCGGATGGTGTGTTGGATCCCACACAGTTTCGGGCTGCTGTTGCCCAGTTGAATTCAGGACTTGTTGTTGCACCCACCGTCCGCCAGTATCAGCAAGACACTGCCGAGTTCTTTATGTGGCTGATGGAATCATTGCATAATGCTTTAAAGAAGACACCTAACAAAGGTACACAGCGCACTCACACTAATTTGGGGGAAGGGGTCTGCAGCCCTTATGAGGGGGAATTTTCGCGGCATTTCCCTTTTTGGGGATTTTTTCACTTACTCTCTCATTATTACATTTGTACATGTTTGCACTATATTCATTGCATTTTTCATAATTTAGTGTTTGCAAAGATTAAATTGAAATAGAATTGAGATATAATAATCATGAGACACATCTTTCTATTTTAAAAAAAAAATTATTTTTTTTTTTTTTTAGGGGGAATTTTTCACCCCAAAAGGAGAAAAAAGTATACTTTTCAGGTGGGGGACTGCTGCCGAATTTCAGCGGCAGATTTAATAGATTGAGGGCCCTGGTACATTTGTACCAAGCTCTGTAAAAACTATTCTTAATTCATGTGTGTAAATTGTTGTGGATTCTGCACAGGCTAATCAGGGACGACACTTTCCTTCTGAACTAGAATTTGGGTTTAAAGAAAATTTGTTTGAAAGACAAATTCTGATAAAGGGGAAAGTGTTATCCCTGATTAACCATTGCAGACTGCACAGTCTGATCTGGGACATCACTGTGCACATGCATTAAGACCAGATTTCCCAGTTCAAGGCTAATTTGAAATGTTAAAGTTCAACTGTTGGTTCTGTATTCTTAGGTTTGATTTTTATAGTCAGCCTTTTTATGTTTCAAGATTGTAAAAGTCCTTACACAGACTATCAGGAGAGGGTGTGTACATACATTTTATATTAAACATATTCAGTGATTTTTTTTGCCCAAAATTACAGCCTCTTACAGGCTGTTTCCCAATTGCAAAAAGAAAAAAGGCTGTTTCTCAATGGCAAAAAGTATTTACCCAAAATCTTACCAAAATTTCCCCAAAAATTTTAACTAAAATTAGATAATTATTGTTTTTGCTGTTTTGCTAAACATGCTTCTTATTCAGAATAGAAGTGTTTTTCAGTATTATTTTTAGCCGGATTTTTTTCGAAAAAATCTCGGCTTATAGATTGATGTTGTCGGGGGGGGGGGCGGGGGGGGCGGGCGGGGGGGGCGGGCGGCGTGCTCGAAAATGTTAAAGTTCTTATTTCATGGTATAACTTTGGTATGCTTGGACCTAGAGTCTTCAAACTTGACATGAAGGTTGGCCAGGATTAACAGATGACCACTGGTCATTTCAAGGTCATTCATTTGAAGGTCAAGGTCACTGTGACCTTCAATATAAAAAATGTTAAAGTTGTTATAACTTTGGTATGCTTGGACCTAGAGTCTTGAAACTTGACATGAAGGTTGGCCATAACTAGTTAGTAACCACTGGTCATTTCAAGGTCATTCATTTGAAGGTCAAGGTCACTGTGACCTTGAATGTAAAAATGTTAAAGTTCTTATTTCATTGTATAACTTTGGTATGCTTGGACCTAGAGTCTTCAAACTTGACATGAAGGTTGGCCAGGATTAACAGATGACCACTGGTCATTTCAAGGTCATTCATTTGAAGGTCAAGGTCACTGTGACCTTCAATATAAAAAATGTTAAAGTTGTTATAACTTTGGTATGATTGGACCTAGAGTCTTGAAACTTGACATGAAGGTTGGCCATAACTAGTTAGTAACCACTGGTCATTTCAAGGTCATTCATTTGAAGGTCAAGGTCACTGTGACCTTGAATGTAAAAATGTTAAAGTTCTTATTTCATGGTATAACTTTGGTATGCTTGGACCTAGAGTCTTCAAACTTGACATGAAGGTTGGCCAGGATTAACAGATGACCACTGGTCATTTCAAGGTCATTCATTTGAAGGTCAAGGTCACTGTGACCTTGAATGTAAAAATGTTAAAGTTGTTATAACTTTGGTATGCTTGGACCTAGAGTCTTGAAACTTGACATGAAGGTTGGCCAGAACTAGTAAGTAACCACTGGACATTTCAAGGTCATTCATTTGAAGGTCAAGGTCACTGTGACCTTGAATGTAAAAATGTTAAAGTTCTTATTTCATGTTATAACTTTGGTATGCTTGTACCTAGAGTCTTCAAACTTGAAATAAAGATTGGCCAGTACTAGAAGATGACCACTGGTCATTTCAATGTCATTCATTTGAAGGTCAAGGTCACTGTGACCTTAAATGTTAAAATGTTAAAATTGTTATAACTTTGGTATGCTTGGACATAGAGTTTTCAAACTTGACATGAAGGTTTGCAAGCACACTTAGATGACCACTGGTCATTTCAAGGTCATTCATTCTAAGGTCAAGGTCACTGTGACCTTGAATGTAAAAATGTTAAAGTTCTTATAACTTTGGTAGGTAAAAATGTTAAAGTTCTTATTCCATGTACATTTGATAATGAAATTGATGGAAACTTCAAACAATATGTTACTAATTTGCTAATAAAAAAATTGAGATCAAACTTTCCTAATTGTCAATTCAAGTTCATATTTGTGACCTTAAATGTTATTGTTGTTCATGTATATGCATGCATTCAAAACATAACACAAGGTTTGCTCATGCCTTGAAAAGTACTTACATTTCATTTTGACCTTTGAACAATATTTCAGTAATTTAAGTATTGCATTGACAAAAACACGAAAGGTACTTTCCTGTCATTTAAATAAAAAATCCGGCTTCAATGCGGTCATCTCCGACCGCGGAACTCTTGTTAATAAGGTTGAACTGATATGGGTTGATGGGAGATAAAAAAAAATGTTGAAAACAAATCTATATCTTTTTAATTGATTTTTTTTGAAATCTTCAATTGGGAATTTTAAGGTCACATTTGGGGGAAATTTTTTTTTTTCAATTTGGAATGGGGCTGAATACCGAATTAACGGAAAAAACACTGTATGGCAAACTTTGTCAATAAATTCAATAATTGGTTTATTGAGTTTATTATACAGCAATTTAGTTTCATATCACTTTATAATATAAATTTTAGACAGCAGTTAAACATGCACTTATAAACAAATGGTATAGTATACTGTTATTTATAATCGTTTAATAATGTTTATTTTTTTCCACTTTCATGGTCTATCACTGTATCACATTTTTTTCTGAATCACAAAGGCACAGGCTGTAAACTGTAAAGTTGAAAAAAATCACTGATATTTGTTGTTAAAGCTGTTGCAAATGTGTTTCTTTTGCATCTAATCTCAGGAATGCTTTCACAGGAACATATTTGGCTTTTCATTTGCCACAGTTTTTGCCATGATTTTTAAAGGAACCGTTTTGCAGCTGTTTGAATAGTGATAAATATTCATATGACTATTGAAGGCATACTTGATGAATTGTTTTTATGCCCCTGAAGGAGGGCATATAGTGATCGGACCGTCTGTCTTTCCGTCACACTTTCGCATTTAGGTTTCAAAAAATGTTCATAACAAGAGATGTGTTTGTCAGAAACACAATGGCCCCTTCTGCGCTGCTTTGAAGCTATACATTTGACCTTTGACCTTGAAGGATGACCTTGACCTTTCATCACTCAAAATGTGCAGCTCCATGAGATACACATGCATGCCAAACATCAAGTTGCCATCTGAAGCAACATAGAAGTTAAACTTCTAAAGTTGGTTTTGTTGCTAAGTTGTAAAATAAATTTTGAGGCTAACATTATCCATTTTCAATACATATATTATAAATGTATCTACATGTATAATATATAACACTATTTAAAAACTGTCTGATTCGGCAACATTTGCTTTAAGCAGTAATAGCCCTGGCCAAAAATTTAATTGAATCATTAAACATGTTATATTAAATATTCATCTGACTGTGCCAGCATTGTGTGCCGATGGAATAAACTTATGTAACTATGTACATGTAAATCCAGTTTGAATATTTATCATTGGTTTGAACTAAGGATGTAAGTAAGCAGGAGCCCACAAGCCTTTGGCCCATAAAATGTTAGTTTGGGCCTTAGATTATGTAGAAAGTATGCGTCTTCTTAACAGGAAATACTGAAAAGGTGGGGGTCGCCAATAGGCGTAAAAATGAAAGTTGAAATTCCTTCTGCATGGTGTTTTAGCCAATCCCATTGTCTAATAATTACATTAACGCTCTGTTTGCAGACGTGGAAGCTGATTCAAACTTAGTGATGTTGAAGTTTATATATGGCGATCTCTCTGACAGACGGATAAGTGATCTCAAGAAAGCATGCAGGAGGGAGGTAGGTTTTGTTTTTGTGTATGTTGTTGTTAACATGAAAATTTCTAGTTTTTTTTATGCTCCCCCAAAATTTATTTTGGGAGGAGCATATCATAGTCGCCTCCTCCTCTGTCCGTGCGTGTGTTTGTGTGCGTCTGTCCGTCCGTGCACAATTTTTGTCCGGGCTATTTCTGAGCAACTAATGACCGGAATTCAATGAAACTTTATGGGAAGCTTCACTACAAAGAGGAGATGTGCATATTATCAGTGGGTTCAGATGATTTTTCACAGAGTTATGATTGATTGATTGATTTTTATTCAGGTTTTAAAACACATAATATACAAGTTATCTTTCAAAATTACATAACAAATTTTAACTAAAGGCATTTGTGAGATTTCTGCTGATCAAAACCTATGGTATAAAAACTGCCATAAAATAATATAAAATATGATATGACAAGGAAAATGAACACAAAAGTGAAACAATGTAAAATTGTCTTAAGGAAGCGTATCACCTCAAATTAGATTTTAAGGGAACAGATCAGCAACAGCCTCACACTTAAAATATGATTTAATGTGACTATAATATAATATAATATATTGCTTGATTATCACAGTTTAACATGTCACATATATTTGTTATCACAGATTTTCAGCACAGACTAGTAATTTGATATTTTATAGAAACAAATTCACAACTTTAGGGAAAACTTAGTATGTAAAAAGAAATAACTTGGATAATATAGTGTAAAAACCTAGGCCCTTTGAAATTTTCCATTAACTCTACATATTGTGCAATTCTTGTCCGGGCTATTTCTCAGCAACTAATGACCAGAATTCAATGAAACTTTATGGGAAGCTTCACTACCAACAGGAGATGTGCATATTATCAGCTGGTTAAGGTCGGATGAGTTTTCACAGAGTTATGGCCCTTTGAAATTTTCTATAAACCGTACATATAGTGCAATTCATGTCCGGGCTATTTCTCCCCAACTACTGACTGGAATTCAATGAAGCTTTATGGGAAGCTTAACTACCTTGAGGAGATGCGCATGTTATTTGTGGGTTATGGTTAGATGATTTATTTAGAGAGTTATGGCATTTTGAAATTTTTAAGTTGCTAAACCATCCATTGTATTATTTTGTCCAAAGTTATGCCCCTCAAGACGTTTCCTTTTATCGGAATATATAGTGCAATATTGTGACAAAAAAAAACAACCTTTGGGGAGCATCACCTGTCTCAGACGGTTTCTTGTTTAAAGAAGTTTTTTAATGTTTATTTTCTGAATAGCGATTGTTATTGTCCAGCTTAAAATGTAACTGATTTATTGTTGTTGATTTATTTTCTCCTGTTTAAATAGTTAATGCCTTGTTGAAAGATTATGACACAATTAAGGTATCTTGAAACAGTAAATTGTACTTGTTTAAAAAACAACAAATGTGTTAAAAAGGTTTTAACGGGAGTGATTCTTGTTATCTAATGTAAAAAGAGTAAATTAATATAAAACGGAATACTATTATTTCATTAAAATTAAATATTTGATCCTAAAAGCAATTCTGTTCTTAATGTTACACATGGAAGCTGGATAAAGTAACACACATGTTTTCTAAATAAAAGCTTTGATTCTGAAAATGAACCACCAGTGGAGTGCTCACAGACTGGTGCTAATGTTTAACACAAGTAATTTTACTTGCCAAACTTTGTTGACCTGTTAATTTAATAATATATCATGTTAACATAAATGGTGATGGTCCTTTAATACCTGTATAACAACCAGTTATAAGTAAGGCAAATGTTAATGCAGTTTTCTGTTCCACAGATTGACTCAGCTAATGGTCTCAACAACGACAGCTATGCAGAGCCAATACAGAGACTGTCGGACCTAGAATGGCTGACCTACAAACAGTCCAACCACTCTGTGGTGGACAACCTGTTTACAGGTCAGCTGGTGGAGGCCTACCATTGCCTTATAGACAACCATCTTACCGTGACCACACAGACTTTCAACATACTGCCCGTACCTATTGTGTGTCCCCGGGATCTCTCAGGGCTTGTCCACCTGGAAGATTGCTTCACAAAGTTCTGCAATGTTGAACATCTAGCAGGGACTGAGGGCTTTCAGTGTGGTCATTGCAACAAGACAAACTCAGTAGCCAATCACTGCCCTCCGTCAGGGCATCAGAAAAACTTGAGATCCAAAGTTGTGCAAAGTTCGCAAGGCAGCGTAGACTCAGCATTTCATTCCACATTGTTGTCTAATTCATCATGCATGTCCCCCATACCTCGACCTGATGGCTTAAATGATAGTGGTTTTCATGACAATGTATTTCGGACGTCCACACCCGTAGGTGAAGGTTCAAGGTTTGTGTTCGCCTCGCGGAGTATCCGAGAAATTGAACGGCGGTGCCTGTTGCGTCAGCTTCCAGAGTGTCTTGTTATACAGCTCATGAGATTTTCGTACAATCAGTTCACACAGCAGAGTCGGAAAATAAATTCGGCAGTCAGTATTCCAGTGAAAGGTCTCGATCTCACAAGCATCGTGTATGACAATGTGACAAATAGGGAGGACATGTCGCCTGGGCAGAGGGTGAAGAAGTATGACTTGTACGGGGTGTGTGTTCACCTGGGGGCCGAGTCCACCAACTTTGGGCATTATATCTGTTACTGCCTTTCTGAAAACGGAATATGGTACAAGTTTGACGATGAGCTGGTATGGGAGGTGAACATTGACTACGAAATGACCACCAGGGAAATTAGGGAAAATGCGTATCTCTTGTTTTATAAAAGGGCAAAAGATGTATGAAGTGGCAGTAAGTGCCAGTCATGGTGTTAGAGTCAAAATGTATGCAACGGTTATGCTGCTTTAAGAGGCAATTTCAGATCATCTGTTGAATGGTTAAATTGGCATGTTTGCCATACTGCATTGAAGTTCTGTTCATTTGTAGGTTGTATGAATCTTGAGCGATTTATATGAATGGTTGTCATTGAATTATTTGGCAAAAGGAAGGTGGCCAGCCTTGTCAACCATGCTTTTAAAATGCTTCATATATTTTATTTTATAGCATATTGATTTTTCAACAATCAAAAATTAAGTATGAACATGAGGGATGTTTATCGTAACATTTTATAGCTATGAATTATGTTTACAGGTAATAACAATGAATCAATTAAATTGAATGGAATGTTTTTGATTAAAAGCATCAGGTGAATGTTAATCAAGCTTGGCAAATAAGTGTGGATTACTTGTAGGCCTTGGTCTGCGAAAAGGGCGTTTGATGCATGTGCTTAAAGTGTCAAACCCAGATTAGCCTCTGCAGTCCACACAGGCTAAGAAGAGACGTCTATTTCCGCTTTTATTGTATTTTTTGTTTAAAGGAAGACTGTTCTAGACAAAAATCCTGTTTAAGTGAAAAGTGCTGTCCCTAACAAGCCTGTGCTGACTGCACAGGCTAATCTGGGACAACACTTATGCTTGTGCATTTTAAAACCCC
This sequence comes from Dreissena polymorpha, assembly GCF_020536995.1. Lineage (NCBI taxonomy): Eukaryota > Metazoa > Mollusca > Bivalvia > Myida > Dreissenidae > Dreissena > Dreissena polymorpha. The sequence continues at coordinate 165,864,374 of NC_068355.1, forward strand.
CTTTTTACAAAGCGAGGCTCATTTGTTTTATGATTATGTGTTCTTCACATGTACATGTTATCTATTGCTTTAGACATGTATTATTTTATCCTGTAGTTACAACAAACATACCCTAATTGTTTATAAATTTCACACTTTCAATACATATTATTTCTGCTATGTTCAACTTTAATGCCACAATACAAGCCATTCCTCTTACATTAATGAAAGGTTTAAACCATGGACCTTTGCTTGTTTTCTTTCCATAATAAACGGTAACTGTGCAGCATTTAGTTTTGTTATGGCATCACTTTAACTTACATCTTACATGGAATGTTTTTGTGGTTTTGACATGATGAATAACTTATAGGTGGAATATAAAAAATCAAGCTATAATATACTTACAAAAAAGTAGGCATTGATCTTTTAAAATAAATTGTTTTAAAGTTCTTATGCCTCCATCTGTTTTACTTTAGAAGAATATGTACTTTACAGCGGCTTTTTTTATGTGCCTAATTTGACAAGTACCAGTACCGCGCCAAAGGAAAAAGTCGGCTCAAAACCCCTGAAATTTGGAACATTGGCATTTTGAAATCTTCAGATTTGGGAATTCTGCAAGGTACTTAATTGCACAAATCCAATACAATAATCCTAACATTCATGTTTGCTGAATACCGGTATTCAGTTTCAGAGCTCTTTTTTTGTTCACTTGCATATACGTGTAATGCACTTTGGAACAAAACTGATATTTTGTAATTTTGCCTCGAATGGAGAAGTGCCTTTTAGGTGTGTTTATAAAGAAAGAAAACAATTGCTGTACAGATATATCAGGCCGATAGGGTACTTTTTTTCTACATACATGTATTTTGTTGTAGAGCTGTTATCATATTTATGGAATACTTCACTAAAAGATTTTCTCTTAAAATAAACATAACTGTGTCCTATAATGTATGTTGTGGCAACAGAAATCTATTAATTGTTCATGTTAACAGTAAGAAGTTATTTAATGCTTTTATCCATTGAACACCAATCTGATTATAAAATGACACGAGCTCAAGTGGTTTTATCATGTTGCTGGGCATTTATAACAATGTGTACTTTTATGAAATAAGATAGTCAAAAAGTCAGGATTGTGTGTGTGTTTGTGTGAGACTTAAAATGGCAAAACCTTGGCAGCTTTCATAAGAAGAGTGAAAGAAACCCAACTAAATTAAGCCTTGTAATAATGCTTATTTAAAGCGGGTATATACGCTTTTGTCAAATATTTATGAATTTATATAAAATGTGTAAAAAACTTATTATATATATATTTCAATATAGATTAAAATAAAAGTTAAGAAGAACATGTGTCGAAAAATGCGAAATAAGCCAGATATTTAATTCTGAAATTGAAAACGGCTGTACAGCCGAATTCGCCAGCATGTAAACCATACATGTACGATGTGAATCTAAACTTAGTGTAACGGTTTATTTGAATTCCTGCAACGATATCTATTCATACGACACACGAACACTAACTCCGATCCTTATACAAAGACGAATGCTTCGGTTATTGTAGGAAAATATTTACGTCACAATCGGATTGGGGCGCTAATTTGTCTTTGCTGCATTTTATGAAATTCTGCTTTAATGTATAATTTTTCTTGCCCATTTTATGTTATTGTAACATATTTTATCAATATATTACAATTAAACACATAATCGTATATACCCGCTTTAACACTTAGGGCAAAAAATATTTAAAAAAATTATTAAGCGGGACTCTGGGAAGACAGAAATTGTCAGGAACTATGAATTTTTAATAGATATATATGTATCTGAAAAAGAAAAAAAAACGGTTTGTTTTGGAGGGTTTGTTTTGTTTTCATCGTACCTATGCTACTTTGTTAAAATTTTGTACTTTAACACACTTGCATTTGTAATTAATTTATTTCACATGAGTGAAACATTTTTTGTATATTTTTGTATATTAAATATGAAATACCTGTGTTCACTTTCTTGTCTATACCCCAGTAAAGGTTTTAGGAGGCATTATTAGTTACACCGTTAGTAACTGACTGTGAATGGGATATACACCCTCTGTAATTTCATACCATACGAGAGCGAAGCACGAGTATGGTATTAAAGTACTGAGGTTGTATATCCCATACACCGTCAGTTACTAACGGTGTTTAGCGATTATATCTCAACCGACTACTTGATTACTCGGGTAGTATGGAAATTACACGGGGTGTATGAAAAATACTCCATGGGCATGTGACCGCTCTAAGCCGATCGGATTATGTCATTCTTGTAGGAGGTGAGATATACTCGAATCTTCCTGTTGGTGGTCAGTCTTTCCGTCTGTTATGCTGCTCATACGTACTTCATGACATGAACTGGTTTCTCAGTTTTCTGCTTATCAAATTCAAATTATAGATACACTGTATGTTGTTGATACTTTATTGATAGTTAAGTGCGAGACATTATTAGCATGTATCTCAAGATATTCTTTGCAGAATTATGTGCCCTTGAATTTAGTCGAATTTTGGATATATGTATCTACATTATTGTACATCGGTTCTTTGTGTTGTGAGAAGTGTTCTGTGCATCAAAATGAAACTTGATACAGTCGTTTCTTATGCTTCATGTATGTAAAAGTGCAATACCAAGCTTTTGTGTATTTTTTGCAGAGTTATGTGCCCTTGAACTTTGGTAATTGATTAAATATATCAATTTGAAGCCTTTTGTCTCTAAGTCTGATCTGAAGTACACAAATATGGAGATACATTTTACAAGTTTTGCACCTCATTGAAATGAGCCATAGAGGGTTTTTGTCAAATTCAATGACTGTTCTAATTAGTTTTAATAAAATTTCGAAGCATTTAATCTAGAAAACACTCCTCTAAGATCATATGCATTGGTATTCTGGTTACATGGGAATAAAGGAAGATTCCTATTTATCTCCTAGTCCAAGGAAACGGTCACAGAGCTTGTAACTTGACATTTCTTTCTCCACAATGTTAAGAGATGGCATTGACCTGTGATCCTCCATATTTGCATATTGGATACTTGAGAGGGAAAACAACACAGTGGTTTTCAGGAAAACAGGTCCACCCTCACGGGGGGCAGCAGTACGAACAATTCTCAAACCATTGCACCTGTTGACAACTCAGATGCAAGTCGAGGAATTATTATGTTAGTGACAGCGTGACCCTCACTTTTGGGCCAGTGTCACAGGTATTGCGTTCAATAAGTCCTCTCAACAGTGAATGTGTAGGACATATTATTTTAAATTGCATGGCTGAATTACAGGTACTGAAGTTACAGTCTGCACAACTTGTATCACGTCCTTTCTTTGATAATTTACCTTGAAGTATGGTCATTACCTTAATTGCTTTTTAAGCAGCACATCCTCCCTAATATTGAAGTACGAGTCACACAAATTTTTTAAGTGCCAGTAGTTTACTGTCGAGAAATTTTGCAACATACCCATCTTTGACCCTTTAGAATGAACTGGACATGTAAGCTAGAGCCACAGGTCTTGCACATGACATGCCATATCCATTAAAGAACAGTTGTGGCTAATTGTTTTGAAATGCATAATGAATTATGAACTTAATCGGGAAAAGCTCTGACAGTAAGCTCGCACTTGCACTGACAGTCAAACAAAAATAGGTCTCATCACAGACCAGCCTGGGCAATAGCGCAGTGGGGTCAGGAGCTGCCCTGTCTGATAACGAGCCAAAAAACCTTTCGTGATTATTGCTGACAGTGTAGCTCCTCACCCGAGTGCGATTGAGTAGGCATGCCCAGAGCTAGGCTGGACACATTAAGTAGGCATGCCCAGAGCTAGGCTGGACACATCAAGTACAATACCCATTTAATACCCATTTTTGAAGGATGCATATGATTTATATGGAGCTAACAGCAAGTCATGTTGACAAAAAAGAAAAAATATTTATTTTCTACTTTTTAACAAACTTATGACAATTTTCAACATCATGATACATCTGCTATAACCATCATATGATCAGAAGGAAAAAATTCCTCTGCCAATATATTGTAAGTTATATCGATAACATTCACAAGTACATTTTTTGCATACATGTATAAACAAATAAACAAAACAATGGACAGCAGAAGCTGCCAATATGGAGGCAGCCGAAATATCGGCCATTTCTGGCAATGTCGTAAAAGCACATTTGTTTTCCTAGAGAATTTAGCTTGAGTTTCACATAACTTTGGATTAAACAGGCAACACTTAAATCCAAGTATTGAATAGACAACATCGCCATATGAACTAGAACCTATGCTCAATATTGCTAAAATTGAATGAAATAAATGGACAAGAAATAATAAAAATATTACAAATATGACTATACCACGTTTAAACGTCTGTTCATTGCACTGTTCACAGTTTGGCAACCTGCAGTTGTTCTCGTTGCCCACAGCAACACAAATCCCACAAATACACGAGCCATGAGGTCCACAGTCATGTCTGCAAGGATACCCTGATATTCCATGATAAGAGAGCCATGCTGATTGGACGACGGTTACAAATCTGGACCAATGGATGGCGCCCTCATATCTCTGCCTGTACCTTGAACCAACTCCTAGAAGCTTCACTGATTTCACATGAAGATGGCTGCTCACAATGATTCTGTCTGGACGGCTTTCTAATCCCGGAGTTGGCTGAAAGAGATATCAATACATTTACTGAAGGTCAGTTTATGGAAGCTTGGCTGCATCAAAAGCGCTAGGCTGAGAGAGAGACTTTAAAGTCTGTTTTATGGGAAGAACCAGGATTGGGTCTCTTAAAAGTTCCATGAGTCGGGATTGAATCAATGCCATAATCCCAAGGAAGTCGCCATAACGATGTTAACATTAATCAGAAAACATTTTACAATTATGCAAAACTTTCTTTTTTCCGAACAGAAATTTTTCTTGATTAAGACCTTTCCATTACACTAAAGACACATCAGCTTTAACTGGTATTCATACAGACCTGCAAGCTGAGCACTAAAATGCAAAACTAGTCTTAAATTAAATGGTAATACATGTACCTGAGAGAAACTATATGTGTAAACACCATATTTATTTGAAAGACACTACCATGGTCAATTTACTTGTGAACATATTTACTTGTTGGACTGTCAAACACTGATTGAAATTCATACAATCCTGGAAGCCCTGCTTTGTTAAACTTTGAATAGGATTGCTCAGACTGCAGGTTTAATATAGGCTGGCTTGTTACACTGTGTTGGCCTCAAATAAAAATATAAGCAGTGTTATGCAAAAAAGGCTTTTATGCCACATGCTGGTAACTTACCTCAACACCAGTCTATTCATTTGCACAGTCTGGTCCGGAGCTACCCTGTGTGGTAATGTCACCACAAGACCTTACATGACCTCACAACTATTGGCCAGACTGAGCAAATGTCTGTCTGCATATGGCATAAGACCTATTTTGCATGAAGGGGATCATATTTAAATGAGGGCCTGCTAAGCCACACTGCTAATTTCCATGACTGGTTTAACTGCTTGCTATAACAGACCAGTAACAATAGAATATGCATATCTTAATGATTGCATAAACTGATATATCAGTAATTTCTTCACAATTAATTGATGTAAATCATAGCATACCATATTAAATCATAGCATACCATATTAAATCATAGCATACCATATTAAATCATAGCATACCATATTAAATCATAGCATACCATATTACTGAATGTATGACCTTTCTCCTCTGGATTGGCAGATACCCATGCATCTTTGTATAAGCCTTTGTTTATGCTTGGCCATTTGCTGTTGATGAGGCGTGTACAAGGGTTGTTGTGGTCCAGCTTATCTGTCACCAACCTCACAGGCCATTCATAGTCATTGTAAGTGTTGAAGTCACCCAACAGTATCACATTCTGCATATCTCTTTCTGAAATCAGTTACCCAAGTTCAAATTATTAGAAATGGTGTACTAAATATGACGTTTGTGTTTGGTTATTAATTTTATTCAGCATGACAGTACTTGCATTATGCCTTATGGTCCGACACATGTCAAAACATCAGAAGTTATGAACAAGAGCACCGCATAACGGGTGCCACACTCGGCTGCGGGTGCAGTTTTGAATAAATGACAGCTTGTCAGATTTTTTTTTAAAGAGGTCACAGTGACCATGACCTTTGACCTAGTGACTCAAAAATGGGTTAGAACTCATCAAGGTGCAGCTACATATGAAGTTTCAAAGTTGTAGGTGGAAGCACTTTGATTTAAGAGCCAATGTTCAAAACCTTAACAAAATGTTAAGGTTTTAGCACGACGCGGACGTCGGATGACACGACGAGCTGGCTATGACAATACCTCGGGTTTTCTCCGAAAACAGCCGAGCTAAAGCTAGAAATAATTATTTGTAGTAACATTTGTGTGTGTGCAAAACATAAAAATTCCATGATTGTTATATTCAAACATACAATTAAGGGATGTGAGCAAAGAGAAAATCTTAATTTTTCTAATTTTCTTTCAACTTTTATTTTCTTTAAACATAAGAAAGGATTCATCTTGCAGGAATATTGAATAAAAAACATCTTCAGAGTCAAAAATGTGTACCTCAGTATAAAATTGAAATACTTTGTGTCATGCATATTGCACTGAATACAGTTCTAGAACTCTGCAGCAAACCTACTATTAACAAAATTAAGCACATCTGCAATATTCTCGCATTGTTGCTGCCTGTAATATGACAAGTGGACAGCAACCAGGTCAAAGATAAGCCCAGCTGCATCTCTGATTCGCACACTGACTGCAAGGCGTCTGTTCTTGTCTGGATTCTGTGTATTTGGGTGCAGAGAGGTCACAGTTTTGTCCACAATCTCACATCGGCTGATCACTCCAATACCTGTACATCAAAAGACACAATGGTTCATCCTCAACCCTCAACATACATTTGATAAATACAATTTGCGACCTTTTTTTCTTCTTTATAAAGTGATTATAAACAGCACTTTACCAATCAAGGAAAATTTTACACAATTCTCAATTTCATTTAAAAGTAAAAAAAAATCCGCAAAAGGAAAGACAATTTAGCAAAGTTCGTATCTGCAAGTGATCGAATAAAATGAACACTGAAACTGAACATTGTAGCATAAAGGCATGTAAAAGAATTCTCAGATAGGTTAAGTTCCCATAATTTCCAGTCTTAAAATTTCACAATGCGAATTTGCCAAACCTTTTGTGTTTTCCCAACTTGGGTAGTACTGGAACTTTTCCCAGTTGGGAAAGAAATTGCTGAATATTGAAACTTATGCAAATACAAGTACTGATATCTGACACTGAGAGATGCATGTTATTATTGTTGATGAAAAAACATGACTATTAGTTACCATCAAAAAATATAAGTAAGAGTTTTTTAGTTAAGTTATTTGTACATGTTCCAAAAACCTAGTTTAATGAAACAATGTCTCGCTCCTTCATTGTGCATACCACAATCCCTTTATATTATTATCATTAATTTTCCCATCATGTTCTAGGAAAACTGGTATTAAAGCAAGTGTGTCAAGCGTCAGTCCTGATTTACCTTAGCGGAGGCATATCAGGGATATGGCTTTTCAATCTTTGTTGAAAGGAAGTCTCTTCTTAAAAAAACAAGAAACCATCGGAGACAGGTGATGCTCCCCAAAGATTTTTTTGTCACAATATAGCACTATATATTCAGATAAAAGGAAACGTCTTGAGGGCACAGTAGTTGGGGGGACAATAATTTTTTTATATAAAATTTCAAAGGGCCATAATTCTGTGAAAAATCATCCGACTAGAACCGCTGATAATATGCACATCTCCTCTTGGTAGTGAAGCTCTCCATAAAGTTTCATTGAATTCCGGTCATTAGTTGCTGAGAAATAGCCCGGACAAGAATTGCCCTATATGTACAGTTAATGGAAAATTTCAAATGACCATCACACTGTGAAAAATCATCCGCCCAGAACCCGCTGATAATTTGCACATCTCCTCTTGGTAGTGAAGCTTCCCATAAAGTTTCATTGAATTCCGGTCATTAGTTGCTGAGAAATAGCCCGGACAAGAATTGCACTATATGTACAGTTAATCAAAAATTTCAAAGGGCCATAACTCTGTGAAAAATCATCCGACCAGAACCCGCTGATAATATGCACATCTCCTCTTGGTAGTGAAGCTTACCATAAAGTTTCATTGAATTCCAGTCATTAGTTGCTGAGAAATAGCCCGGACAAAAATTGTGCACGGATGGACACATGAACAGACGGAAAGACGAAGTGGGGACTATATGCTCCCCCCAAATTTTTTGGGGAGCATAAAAATCAAATCTAGGAGGAGAGTGTAGTCCCTGATTAGCTTGTGCAAAATGCATAGGCTAATCTGGGACAACAATGAACTCACATGCATTAAGAAGGCTTCTTTTTCATCTTTTATCACTTGGACGACTGAGCAATCTTTGAGTGGAAGTTCAATTGATCAATGCTAATGGTCTCAGCTAGGGTCAACAAAGCTGGGGAAACAAAACAAAGAGAATACCCAAACATTTGACACAATGAACACACCTTCTTGGCCCCTGGGAGCATCAATCATATCAGCCAGAAGCGTGACATTAGTAGCCATTTTGTAGTAGGACCATTTGTACTCTCTAGGTAACAATGTCCGTAATTCTTCTAACTGGTTGTTTGTGGTCAATCTTTCACTACCTCTGACTTCTTGCAAAGCTATGACATCTACCTGTGAATCCTTGATCTGAAAAATAAAGAGCTATTCTAATGTATGAGCAGGGATGTTTCAGGCCTTTCACCAAGGCCTTAACACACAGGCATACCCCTGTGCCTGAAATTAAAAATCAGGAGTAGTTCCTTATTTTCAAAATTTTATATTTTTGTGTTCTTGTTTTAGCTCTTAAGTAATCTAGAATGTAATGTGGTAGGTTCTTGTCAAGTCGTGGGTTCTTTTTGAGTTGTGGGTATAGGTATCGCTTGAAAGAACATTTGCACATGATGCAGTTATTAACGTTATAGTGGATGTTATTGCGGGTGTGTATGGTACTATCAGATTTGCGCGGTTAAACACATTGTAAATAAAAAAATTGACACGGCTTTAACGGGAATTAAATGATTCTATTTAGGTAATCATTTATTGTTGAATTGTTTTCATTAATTAAGCAATTCTGTTACTCGTTTCCTCAATACAGTACACTCCACGCGTTTTCCCCAAAAAACGCGCTCCCTCCGCGGGTTTTTTTCTGCTAGCGAGTGTTCACGCGGCGTTGGAAGAGGGAGGTGAACTCGATAAAACGCTCGGCGTTACGCCGCGTTCGCTAATTCCCGCGGCGTGTATTACTTTAGGCTAGTCGGTAAATGCAGACACTTTCCGTTCTTATCAGTGATCGCCGCGCAACGCCGCGTTAGCAGTGTGCTACTGGGCATGCCAAAAAATAAAAACATTGTTATAATAAATTGTTTAAATACTGTAGTACATGTATAAAAAAGATAATTGTATAGAAAATTAATACGTATCAAAATTGTTTTTTAATTCACAGGTACGTCTACAATATGAAATAGTCTAATATAATACATTTGACAAATTAATATTTAAATCAAAACACATATGACACAAGAATAAATGTTCCGTAAAATTTCCAAATGAGAATAATAATTTGTAATCCGAAACACACTACGATTTTTAGTTGTTAACACGACGTTTACAAATGCTTCCAATATACAGTCATCATTAGATTTCCCGACAAAAGCGCGCGAAAATTATGCTGCAATGTACAAGGTCAAGGTACAATGTATACTCCTGCAAAGCGTGCGTGTATTTATTTTTTATACAAACTTTGTAGCGCAGAGAACATTGAATTTTGTTGATTTCGGTTAAAAGTTTCTTTGGTATTTATTAACGAAATTATATCGCGAATAAGTTGATATTTCCTCTAAAATAATTTCAAATCTAACATGCCGAATCTTTATCGTTACGGTATTTTAGTAGAGTAATTATTTTAACACTAATTGTACTATAAACGGATTAAAGAAGACATCTAGGCGGAACTGGATTTTAACTGTTTGACGTTATGAAAACACGCAAAGCTTGTCTACTGACCTATTGTGTAGACTGCTGTCTGCGGTGTTTTGACAAAAGGGATTAACATGTGTGAATGTCACTCTGCCGATTTGGTCCATTATTACTGGTAAACATTGTTTAGAATGTCGACGCAACAAGAATACAACTGTGAATATTAAATGCAATTATCAACTCAATAGTTACCACCTTTTAGCAATCAATGGAATAACCTACAAACAAAGAGAAAATCAATGCATTAGCGAGCAGAGAATTGACTTTGTTCCGCCAATTAAAACCATTCCTTATGCATTCGTTGAACGTGTTTACTTGAGTAAGTTATGCCTTTAGACAGAAAGCGGCTTTTCTTTGATTACGTCAAACTGTCAATTCACACAGATTTGCGAGATTTTTAAGGTCCTTGGTCATTTGTATACATGTTCAGTATAGAAAATCACCTGCTAACATGAAAACTTTGGATTAAATTATCAAAATAAAAACAATATTGCAAACTGTGTTTATATTAATTGGTAAGTATTAGTTAAAAGACGACGTTTTGTGTGTCGTAAATCAACGAGTTTTCTATACAACAACAACTTCTTCTACAACCACGTCGGGATCGATCTATCTTGGTTGTTTTTTTTAATTGTAAATATTATACTACATGTACATGTATGTAATTGTAATAAATGTAATTTTATTTGAAAATCAGGAATCAACAAAATAAAATTGATCGTTATCTCGTAAAACGCGGAGTTTCCCCCGCGTTGCCAACGCGGAGGGCCGCCGCGTCGGCTTATCAGTTTTGCCGATCGTTAACCGCCGCGTCCAAAATCATGCAAACGCCGCGTCTAGCGGGATTTTCTTAATCTCCCTCCAGGTCGAAACCCGCGGAGTATGGAGGGAAATTGGGGAAAACGCGTGGAGTGTACTGTACGTGGTAACCGAACGATAATTCAATTTAATATTGGAACGATACAAGAGTTAGATGATGTATTAGCAAAATTATCTATGAAAAGAATTAGAATCATTAGAGTCGGAATTGTTTTTTGCTTGTTTGACGACAATGCATACAATCTTTTTAATTTTCAAAAACTGCTAACAGTAACAAGTCCTTCAATAATTGTTTTTTTGAGAGAAAATGAAACACTACCATTTCAACAATTCGTGTCTTTCGCATTTCCCAGTTAAACATCTCGTTCCAGATATTGTAAGTTGCAACTGTTAGCCCAGAAGAAACGTTAAGAACATTAAGAATAGATATCACCAAAAGATATTTTGCAGTCATGTTTAGATATTTTCATCCGGGACATTCAGTTTAATGTTTATCAAAAAATTTGACAAAACGCTTTTCCATTGGCTAATAACAGTACTCATCTGTCTACATTGACCAATCAAAAAGTGTTTAACGTATACTCGATATGTGTTGATTCAATAATAACAACAACAACAAAAATAACAGCAAAGGCAAACGATGCGAGAAGTCTTACAGATAACAACATCAGCTCATATATAAATTTCTAAATGATAAAATCATGGATATTTTAAAGGCAGAGCTAGAGAGAAAGAAACGGCAGCTAAAGGAAAATAGTGATATCATGGTAACGTTTTTATGAAACTTCTATAAAAAACAACACTTTCGGATATTCTTTTTGTTTTCGGATATCGCAGTGTAGCAGGGTTCGGTATAAGGAGAACTTTTACTGCCTTGCTATATGAGCCAGCTTTTATAGCGACGCGGAAGAGTGTCTTCCTGATTTGGAGGTCCCAGGTTCTATCCCCATGGTGGTTGGGGATTTTTCTGGCTGGGTTACATTGGCGCCCAACGTGAAAAACCCACCATGTGTGTCGTCCCTCGGATGTTGTGGCAGTAGGAAATTCGTGGAAGAATTTCACAATTGGAGGGGAGTATGTAGCAGAGTTCGGTATAGGGAGAACTTTTACTGCCTTGCTATATGAGCTAGCTTTTATAGCGATTCGCTAGAGTGTCTGCATGATTTTGAACCGGGAGGTCCAGGGTTCAATCCCCATGGTGGTCAGAGATTTTTCTTGCTGGGTTACAGCAGCAGTTATCCAACTCCCAGCTATTGACACTCGGGGTTGTGGCATTTTTATGTAAATTAGCTGCCTTGAGTCCACACTGCATTTAAATAAAAAAATTCAACACATAAAATATTCTTTTGAATAAATAACTGAAATATCATAAATATTTTTGTTTTGCTCATATTGCTTCTGCAATGGAAAACACCAAGATAATCCAAAGTTTAAAATATTTATAATTTTTTAACCAAATGATAAACTTCAGCAAATTTGAGTGAGGTATGTTTGCGACATTTTTTTTACATGGTTTATGCCTTTACCAGACTGAGCTTTGACTTTGAGCTTTATGTATGTTCTTAAAGCTCAAGAAGAACTAATCAGCACCCATTAAATTATTGGTAGTTTTTTCTGTCTCTGCTTACAGGCTCCTGATAAGAAGTACTTTAAACGAGGGGATCTGGCAGCTAAACAAGCAGAAGAGTATTGGAGTCGTCACAGGCGCAGTGTGCGAGTGGAGAGTGTGGAAGTTATTGAGGTAAGATTACAATTGAGTATTTCATGTAACAGAACTTACCCATTGACAAATTTCTTTTGAAATTCTAGTTCAAAATGTGTTCATTGTGTAAAAAAATCAAGAGCTAAGTTGACATTTTTTTTGTAATTTAAATGATATGACTTCTCAATCTTTGTTTGAAGTTTCACTGGATCTGTCTGCAGAATGATGGGATGTTTATTGACTGGGTCTTTTGTTATTTGACAGGATCATGACACGTTTGTACAGTCACAGCTAATTCTAAAGCATTGTAAAACGATTTTGAGTTTAGTGAATCGACAAGATATCCACATTTGTACCAGGGGAGCAGAATGAAATGAGAATTTTATTGCACTTTTTCAGGATCCCAAAACAGAAGAAATGTCTGGAAATGATAAGAAAACACAGGAACAAATGGTTGTTCACAGAAAAGAGGTATGGACTTACTCATATAGCTTTTAGTTTGATTTACGTTACTGTGATTGCATTATCATAAGACTAATCATCATTTATTAAATAGTTTAACAGTGCTCTTGATAAGAATATAATACAAATAAAATCATAAACATTTACATTAATTTTATCTTTTGTGCACGTTAGTTTTGCAGGTAAAAGTTCATTACCCATAACATTTTATTATGTCAGCGTACCAATTTACTTGTTTATTGGTAAAATCACCCCTGATAAGCACATGTATTAAAATTGTTTTAGCAAAAGCACATGATTTATTTCAGCAAATCAATATGCATTTGAATGTTCATTTATTTCAAAGAACATTTGAGAATTGCATCATTTCTGCAAAAAAGTTATGTGAATGCAAATGGTGCAATAAGGCCACTTTTCTTTAAAGCCTGTGATATTTATAAGAAATTTAAGTTTTAAGATATTAATTTAGATTGTAGTAGATAATTGTAGTTGTTACAAAATTAATGACAAAATATGATTATATTCATGCACATGTTTTTGAAAATATGCAAATAAAATATGAAGGTGAATAGATTATCATATTGACCATTTATCATATTTTACCACAAAGAGTAAAAGTATACTTATAATATTTCTTTTTGCATAGGTTTAAAGAGTAACATGACTCATTCCCTTTATCAAGAGTGCTGATTTAAGCTGCACTTAGTTAATTGGCGATGGCATAATAAGCTGGTTTTGGGGTGGGTCCAACTACTCTATCTTTTACACTACTTCAAGTATTTAATTGAATTTGATTCTTCATTAATGTCTTTAGGTTTGTCAGCCCTTCCACTAGCTTTCAAAAGTTTTAATTCCAGACTTCCAAACCTTATAATCCGGTTGTACATGTACCAAATTCCAGTTGGAAGTCCCACTTTTATTTTAGTATTTTAGTAAACCCTAACGTATGTGTTGATATCTGGATACATGAATACAACAACTCTTGTCAACTGCCAGATAATCCAGTTTAATTTAGTTTCTATTTTTAAAACTAAAATAAGGCCAATATTGACTATAATGTATTTAAGAATTTCGTAAGCACACAAGTGCCTATACAAAATGATTAAAAAAAATAAATCCACGGGTTATTATCATATTATGGGAATCCGTATCCTAAACATTACATGTATACCTGTATGTTTGGTTTAAAGGAAACAAATGTATACTTTGTTTAAGTTATGATTTTGAAGTAATGAATGTAACTTAAAGAAGGCTGCTGTTATAAGAAATAATAAAGCCCTGGTAAAAGACAGAATATGTTTGAACAACATTTGGCCCGTTCTTGTGTTGCAGGTTATCCGTCGCCTTCGAGATTTAAAGGAACCCATCCTGCTATTTGGTGAGTCTGAGTATGATGCCTTTGTGAGACTGAAGAGACTGGAAGCCATGGAACCGGACTTCAATAAAGTAACTTTGTTGTTTTCTGAAACATTTTATTTGTTGCATGCTTTATGAAATAATTGTTTTAAATGTGTTGGCTCTGCAATTTGACTTTTGTTTAATTGTGAAAGAAATATAAACAAAGAGGTATACATAGCCAAGACCATGTTCTTTTAAATATGTTCATATGTATGGACGATTAAAAAATGATATTTTCCAAATGTATTATAAATTATATAGCTGAAATGAATTTCTCCACTTAGACAGTGACTATAGACACAAAAACCACAGATTATTTCTATAACTAGTGAAGTTATATTAGAGCCTTGCTCTGGGAAAACAGGGCTTAATGCATGTGCATTAAATGTCATCCCAGATTAGCCTGTGCAGTCTATACAGGCTAATTATGGACAACACTTTCAGCCTAAAAATAATTTTGGCTAGTCTTTCATGAAATAAAAATACCATTAAATTGCAAAGTGTCGTCCCTGATTATCCTTAGGGACAGCACTCTCTGCATGTGCATAAAACCCATTTCAAGAGCAAGGGTAATTTCTTTTGATGATGTATTTAAGGGTATGGGTGCTGGTGCAAATGACTTCAAAGCTGCAATGGACAGAGTTGAGGAGGACTACATGGAGGAAATCATGAAGTCCACAGAGGGGGACGGGGGCAGCAAGAGTAAACACACAGTCTCCATCAAGGATGATGGGACCACATTAGACGATTTAGAGGTCTGAAACCTTCTGCAAAATATGACTCTTATACATGCATGAAAGGTTTATAGTTAGGTTTTAACTTCTTATGATTAGCTGTTGTGGTCAGCGTGTAGTCTGGCAACCAGCTTTGTGTAGTTCTTTGGGAATTTAATCGCGTGAAAACTCTATAGAGGCCAACTTTCATCCAATTTAATGAAACTTTGCCAGAATTTTTATCTTACCAATATAGAGCTTGATTATGGGTCACATGCATTAAAAAACTAGATCACTAGGTAAAATATCTGCAAAAGCTTGTTATAACACTAGAATCCACAGTTATCATTACATCTTAATAAAACTTAATCAGAATGTTCATCATTACAATATCTAGGCAAAGGTCCAAACTGGGTCACTTTTCTCATAAAACTAGGTCGCCAGAATAATGCTTAGAAAAACCTTGTTTACATTCTAAAGGACTCATTTAATACTCATTCATGCTGAAACTCGGTCAGAATGTTTATCTTATAATATCAAAGCAAAGTTTGAATCTATATCATGTGAGTGGAAAACTACTTCAACAGGTCAAATCTGAGAAAAATCATGTTTCCACAAAAGAGTCCAGAATTATGACTCAATCTTGATGAATTATGTCTGGTC
Organism: Dreissena polymorpha; assembly: GCF_020536995.1. Lineage (NCBI taxonomy): Eukaryota > Metazoa > Mollusca > Bivalvia > Myida > Dreissenidae > Dreissena > Dreissena polymorpha. The sequence continues at coordinate 165,880,185 of NC_068355.1, forward strand.
TTTTGTGGTATAGCAGTTTGAGTTTGAGAACTTTCTTTACCTTATATCACTAAAATTACTGTTAAAGTTAAATAGAGATTAATGAATGAGACTTCTTAATCTTGCATGGTTTTATAGCAGACAGGGTAGCTTCTGATTGTGTTACTGCGCAGGCTGGTCTGGAATTATGCTGGCATAAGACCCATTTTGGTATGAAATTTTGTTTTGCTGCAGCAATGGAAGGAGCAGCTGGGTAAAGGTGACAGCAACAAAGACCAAGACATCATCCTGAGATACCTCAAGGTCTGATTACTAGTATTGGAAAATATACCAAATTGTGCTAAACATTTGATTCCTTCTTATTATATTGCTAAGCTATTGTCTGTTTTGCATAACCTGTAGTTGATAATAATAATAATTATTTGTTTATTTGCACCCCCAAAATTTATTTTGGGGGGAGCATATAGTCGCCGCTTGGTCTGTCCATCTGTGTGTCCATGTGTCCGTCCGTGCACAATTTTTGTCCGGGCTATTTCTCAGCAACTAATGACCGGAATTCAATGAAACTTTATGGGAAGCTTCACTACCAAGAGGAGATGTGCATATTATCAGTGGGTTCTGGTCGGATGATTTTTCACAGAGTTATGGCCCTTTGAAATTTTCCATTATTAAACTGTACACATAGTGCAATTCTTGTACGGGCTATTTCTCAGCAACTCAAGACCGGAATTCAATGAAACTTTATGGGAAGCTTCACTACCAAGAGGAGATGTGCATATGATCAGCGGGTTCTTGTCGAATGATTTTTTCACAGAGTTATGGCCCTTTGAAATTTTCTATAAAAAAATTCTTGTCCCCCCAACTACTGTGCCCTCAAGACGTTTCCTTTTCATCTGAATATATAGTGCAATATTGTGACAAAAAACCTTTGGGGAGCATCACCCGTCTCCGACAGTTTCTTGTTCACTTTAAACTGATGATAGTCGTTGTTATGCCCCTGTATACATTGTATACTTATGCCCAAAAGAGATATAGCGATTGTTAAATCTATATGCCTTTCCATATGTCCATCTTTAAGAAGAACTCAAAATAACATGTTTTGTATCATATCAATAATGCTATGGTTCTTGCATTGTTGTTGTCTTTGAATACTATCAATACACTAACATCATCCAAAGCTTATTTTGACCTTGTCATTGAGATTTGGGCTAATTCAGAATGGCCACATTTTGGCTAACCTGAAACATAAATACCGCTTGCTACAAAGCTTTCATGGATCTCTGAATAGTCTCAACACATTATCACCAGACCTCGTTTAGACCTTGACATTTACTTACTTTTTGACTTGGATTATTTTAAAAGGTCAAAGATTATTTTAGAAGGTCAAAGTTTTGGGTCAATTCTTTATGACAGATTCTGTTATGGAGAAGCTTTGATTCTTTCAATGAACACTTCGTACACTCATAGTCTTTGACCTCATTTTAACCTTGACATTGCCTTACTTTTGAACTTGCAGTTGTTCCATTTAGCATATCAATCTATATGGAAGAGGCTGCCAACAGGGGCAGTAGCATTTATTGATAAACAAATCTTGTTTAAATTAGGACAGTGCAATCTTAAATTTTAATTTTTTTACTTCAACCTGTATTGAACCATACCGGTAATTGTATTAGTGTAGAACCTATTTATTTTAGCTCGATTGCATAGAAAGCCTAAGTTTTATTTGACAAGCTCTCGAGTCCGTTTCCTGGGCCTAGAACCAGCAGCGGTACTTGGTGTCTATGGGGAAGATCTAAAGAACAATCCAACAGTTGGGATAAAACCCATGACCTCCCGGTCAATAAAAATGATTCTTAGTTGCATCTAAACACACCATAAAAATGTTAATGGAAAACTATTGTCGTCAAAGTCCATTACAATGAATTGAAGTTCATTCTCATTTCCATTTTCAGTTTGTTCTCACCACATGGGGACTGGATATCAACAAGAAAACGGTTGAAGAGAAGCGAAGTCTTAAAGGACGTATGAACGCTGCCATGCACCAACAGACTGTGACCTACATGAAGCCAATGTTCAGGAAACTCAAGTCCAAGGTATGAGTTCACTTCATTGTAGTTACTCAAAGCATGCTGTTATTGCCATTTAGACATGTACAATGCATTCATTCATGCAACACATGGTTTCAGCATAAGCATTTGATGCTAGTATTTAAAAAAGTTTGGTGAACATGATGAAAAAAATCCAGAGAAAGCTTTTTCACTTGAATCTGAAAATCTAAGCTATTTTATTTTAAAATTGGAGATGTTAAATTGATAACTCCATTGATATTTCTCATGTGATTACTTTCAAACTTCATATATGTCATCAGCATGAGGTGTTGATATATAATAATTTTTATTCCAAGTTAGTCTCGCATTTGTGGGTTATTTGAACAAAGTGGTGCCAGTGTATTTGTGCGTCGTTCTTGGAAAACTGGGTTTAATATATGTGCGTTAAGTTTTTCGCAGATTAGACTGTGCAGTCTCCACAGGTTAATCAGGGACAACACTTGACGCTTTTACGGAGATTTTTGTTTAAAGGAAGTCTGTTCTAAACCCAAATCCAGTCTTGACAGAAAGTGTTATCCCTGATAAGCCTGTGCGGACTGCACCGCTAATCTCGGACATTATGTAGCACACATGCATTATACCCATTTCCCCAGAACAGGCCTAAGTAGTCATCCTGTTTGTATTTCAGAACATGCAGGCGGATATCTTGGAGTGCCTGGTTCAAATCATGGGCTACTTGCTGGACAGGCACTACCTTAAGGTTAGTTGCTCACACACACTGTTTCCAGGAATTTCTGTTAATTCCTTTTGTCTTTGTTACTGTAAAACATGCTTAAGCAACAAAAGTTTGTACGTGCCCTTTTTTTCCTTGTTTGCAATCAGAATTTCTCTGTGGCTTTTTTTTCTTTGTTTTTACCGTAACATAAGAAACAATACCCACACACTTGATAAGTTTGCAGCTATTTCTTTATAGACAGTAAGATTAGAATAGTTTGCGTGGTGTTCATGCATGGCATCTAAGAAATATCCCATGAAGTCCCACTGTGAATCATACTTGCTTTTTCATCAAAGATGCAACTTTGATCTCATCTTAATATAATATAGACGGTTTGTGTTTCAATGGTGTAAAGTTGGAACAATAATTAAAACATCAAGAATAAGCCCAACTTGCCATTGTATGATGATTTTCGAAAGTAAGCAATAATATGATTTAAGGGGGTTTACAAGTATCTGTTCTATGAACTAAACTCTGCAATAAATATCCTGTTTTTATGCTCCCCGAAAAGTTTGGGGGGGGGGCATATAGTTGCCAGTTTGTACTTACTTCCTTCCTTCTGTCACACTTTCCGTCCCACTTTGTTACAGTTTTGTATAGCGCCTTCAATATTTTACCGATCTCTCACATATTTGGCATGTAGGTATCTTGCATGGATCTCTACCTTTTGCTGAGGTTTGAGGTCACTGGGGTCAAGGTCAAGGTCACCGAGGCTTATAATAGATCTTCTCAAGGTCACACTTTGGTTACAGATTCTCATAGCGCCTTCATAAGGGGAGCATCCATCATTTTCAGAAAAACTTGTCTAAAATCGCTTTGACTAGCAACATGCAATGAAAACCTTAGATCTTATTGTCTTGATAAAGCAAATTATTAAAATACCCAGGCCTCATGATATTTATATATGCAGGCAATTTTTAGAAGTACATACATTTTGTTTTCAGGATTTTCATGTCATAATATATGCTTTTAAATACCTTGGGCCTCATTTATTTATGCTACTTTTGCAACTAACACGAACACTCATATAATAATAAGTGACAATTTGTGAAATTGAGCCCATCAACTTAAAATAAGTACAGTTTTGTTTAAGCGAGATTAAATGCATGTGTGTGGAGTCATCTTAGATAAGCCCATGCAGATTGTACAGACTTATCAGGGATCACTCTTACCACCAAGACTGTATTTTCATTTCGAAAGAAACGAAAAATTCCATTAAATGGAAAAGTTTTGTCCCTGATAATTCTGTGCAGCCCACAGAAACTAAGCACATGAATATAACCTAATTTTTCGTTCTCCACAGGCAAATGACTCTTACCTGGAGATGGCCATTGGTAATGCTCCATGGCCCATCGGAGTTACCATGGTGGGTATCCACGCCCGTACGGGCCGAGAGAAGATCTCATCCAGATACGTGGCTCACGTGCTCAACGACGAAACACAGAGAAAATACATTCAGGTAGGGCCGTGGTCATTTCTCAACCGTTTACCACTTAGATACGCACTTTGACGTGTTTCTAGTTTCTTTCAAAATCAAATTAAATTTGAGACTTTTCTTGCTGTATTACAATTTTGTAGGCTTCATTTCCAACCTTAAGATATGGATAAGTAGCAAACAGCATAAAACCTGAACAGCCTGCGAGTTACTAGCAATTTTCACTTCGCAGGGCTCGGGCTTGGTCAAACTGTTTTATAGCCTAATTGACCTCGTTGTTTCTGAGTCCTAATTATTTTTGATATTTGATGGGTGATTATGATTCTTCAAATTTTCTTATTTGTAGCCATTGGCTTATTTGGCAAATGGCAGAGCATGTCCTGCTTTGCTACTGAGCGGGTTGGGTTTACCGCCAGCATTGCCTCTGAACCCAAAGTTATTACATGTATCAGACTTTGATGCAGTTTTCTTTTAAGGTAGTATCAGACCTTTCAAAATGTAACATGACACATGGAAATACTTATTATGTGCTGCTTACTTATACATATACATTATTTTACAAGACTGTTAGGCAGTGATCTAGGAAAATATTCATGTAATTAGTTTCACACTTGCAATCTGTTTTTTTGTCAGACTTATATAAAAAAATCATTTGAATAGTGTTCAGAGCTGCTAAAGAAATCACCTTTAAAACGCACCATGTAAGCAAAGTCCAAAAAAAGTCCAACAAACATCTGTAACAGTTTGTAGCGACGCTTAATTAAGTTTTACCTCTGGAAAATTGCTCACATGAAAAAGTACATAAGCAAATGCGCCTGCTGTTGAGGCACCTCATTGGGGGTGAAATACCCACATTTTATTTATAATTCCTAAGAACACAGTGCAGTGAATGTGTTTCTGACTCTTCACGTAACAGTATGGGAATTTCTTATAAAAAACCTCACTTTTGAAGAACAACAAAACTTGCTTACCAAATTTATCATTTTATCTTTTTTGTATATGTGTAAAATACGACAGGCTGTATGATACAAAAAATTTAGAAAAAAAGTATTGTAAAGTCCATTCTTCTCTAGCATTACTGTACAATTTAAATGTTTTGTTATATATATATATTATATATGTTTAAAACAGTAAATTGTCAGTAAGAACAAGTTATGTCTTCAATTATAGTTTGATGAGAAGTTATGACGTTTGATTCAGGTATAAAAGTTGGGAACACAAATAATTTAGTTGTTTAAAATATATCATTTATGAAATGTACTATTTCTGATATATAATTTTAATTGTTAAATGTACTTCATTTTAGGGACTAAAACTCTTACACGGTTTGATTTTAATACTTTACGCAAACGTCAAAGCGAGTTATTTGAAAATTTACTTCATTTTAGGGACTGAAGCGTATCATGACCCAGGCTCAAGTGTTCTTCCCCACAGATCCTTCCAGAAGTGTCAACTTTGAGCCTATCCACCACTGAATGAACGTGTTGAAGTCTTTATTTGACTGCATGGATATATTCAGAAAATGATTTTCATGTCGAAAGTAATATTTCTGGTAGTGATCATACGGTTTGCACAGAAGACAATACGACTTTGAATGGCGTTACTATATTTGAGATTTGACTGTGAGACATGACATAAATATATACAGAGTCAGGTTTTAATGACAGTGTTTATCAAAAAGTGTATTAGGTAAGGTACTAAAATGCTTCTTTACTGTTATTCGTTACAAGGTGCTGGATTATGTTAATGTATATTACATTACTCTATTGATGGATGAATTCTAAAAAAGATCATACGAGCCACGTCATGTGAAAATGTGTCTTTTGTCATATGAAGCAACCGTAGCTCCTGAACAGCCTGCGTATTTGCGGCTAATATCGTATCCAGGGAACTTGCGAGAATACTAGTGCTTTTGGTGACCCTTGAATCAGTTCTGGCGCACAATATAGTTGCCTTGTTATGTATGAATGTCAGTCCACAAGCTTGTTTGTGTTTGAATTCCCATTGTGATATAAGTAAAAATTGAGACGCGCTATTACAATGTTCTTTAATTATGGGTTGGAAAGTTTCAGGACTTTGGTGGAACATTGATGGGTAAGTTGGAAGATTAATGGGTTGGGTGGAAGATTCATGGGTTGAGTTGACCACTACTTAATTGAGTTGAACATTCATGATTGTTTTAGTGGAAAGTTCACCAATTTAGGACTGTGTAAATGAGTTTAAAGGTTGTGGGACATAGACATGGAGGACTATGGTGGGGAACAGTTCAGGAGTTTGGTTTCATTTACAAATAACATGGATTCATGAAAAACAAGAAACTTTGTTGAATTGATATTCCCCGCCCAAAATAAGTTTTGTGACAGGACGGACAACGCCAATTCTATATACCTCCACCTTTAGCAGGGGATAAAAATGATGTAAGGCAAAGGTGTCTTTATTTTTGGTATTATTGGTACTTTAGTATTTAGCTGAAATACACTGTCTATTTATATAGAAAAGACTGTCTGTCTAGAATGTATTTAAGTAAAAAAAAAACACTACAATGTTTGTTGAATGCAAGTGTGAACTGGTTTGTACACTTAAAAATTTACATGTTGTCGTCAGTATTTTCAAAAGTCAATCACAGGACCATAAGTTGAATATGAGAAGGAATGTTTGGAAACTTTTTTGTTTGTATCGGTATTTCTTCTTAATTTTTATTTCGTTTTGAATGGCTTGTGCACAAGTGTTTGCAGATTGAAACGAACAGGTCTCTGAGCAATGGGCGGAGGAGTTAATGCATTTTCAATTATATCATAAACATGAGAGAAATTGAGGACCCATGTTGAATGTTATTTAAAATACTCTTGTAAATAGTTAATAAAGAAGCCTCTTTTTTATTTTGTAAAACTTGTCATATTTTATAAACAATAGTTTCGAGTTTTAAATGAAAATGTATAATGTTTTACGTATATTTATTTTTTGCTTTACGATGATTTATAGAGAAATATTAGTGAATAAAAACTGATATTTCATTGTATCAAACAGTGAAAAATAACAGTGAAAATTATCGATAATATTCATTGTTTGACCGAAAGTATTTTTATATATCTTTTGTTTCCCCATTATGACCCCCACTTTTACCAAGAACTGTTACTCTGCATTGAATGTTTATAAAAACATACGGATAAGCTTCCCTTGAACATACATGTAATAACATTTCGGGTCGCCCAAAGGTGAATTTATTAATTATATTGTCCGGAATGGCAAAAATAATCATTTGTTAGCATAAACTAAAAGAAATGTGTTTGATTTTGTGGCATAACGATTTTAATTCACGAGTGATCATAGAAAATGATGTTTTCACGAGAGGCGCACCAAATCCAACACATATCCTCTATTTAACTTTGACGTTAGAAAGTTAGAAAGGTAAAAATGAAGTGTTATAATAAAACTATATTTGTGATCGCTATATATTTTACCGGTATTTCTGTCAATTTAAGCTCGAAACTCGGGCTGTGGACAATAAAGCTGCTGCTTCTCGTTGCGATATTTTATTTCTTAGCGCGTTCGTACAGTCATGTCAGGAGATACCCTGTCCGTTATTACTTCACTCAAGACTTCGTTGTCTGATTAGTGGACAGGGTTTCAATAGATTTCCGATTCCATCGACCCTAAAGGACTACTATTTATGTAGTATTCAATTACCGCGTCACGTTTTGACATGTATCTTTTCTTTTTCTGTCTGCATATGTTAATATGTGATCGTTTTAGACGCGTTTGGTTTGTGATTAATTCTGGGGTAAGAGTTAGGTTCGTCTAGTCCTCAAACCGGTTTAAACGCAAATACTTTGCATTGACCGTTCCAATAGTTTTGATAAGTTATTGTTTGGAATAAGTGTTCTGCAAGGGTGTGATTTTTTTCTCCTTTCTGCTGATTTTCTCCCTTTCAACGTCGAACTAATTTTACAAATAGTTGTAAACGTTGATAGAGTTTAGGTGAACCTTAAAGTTTTGGACGCGTGATTCGACTATTTTGTTGTTCTGTGTGCGAGGACAATGAATCATGAATGATACACTAACAGAGGCGCTGTTCTATTGTGAGAGTTGTTCTAAGTGGTACTATGAAAAGTTAGTCCATATAAACGGACTCCCAGAGCATTTGATAATTTTTGCTATGGCGGCTCTGGCAGTCCATATGCACCCCTTCATAAACAAGGGTGCAGTTCATCACAGCGAATCCGTGCGCTTCACTAAACAGACGTCGTTCGAGACAAATTGAGGAAAATAATGAATTAACTTCATAAACATGTTAAATTTACCTGAATGGCAACCTGCGGATGTTATCCTTTGCATGCACCCTATAAAAACACGACGATGTTTCAACACACTTTTCTCGCTGGCATGTTAATGTTTAAATTTGAAACGGTGTATCTGTATCGAATACCACATCGTTATCGACTTTATAGGCTGGAGAACATAACGCGACGTGCAAAATATTGGTGTACTGCGACCTAACCAATATTGGGTCAATTTTCCAATATGGCGGATACAGCGTACAAAACATAATCTAAGTCAATAAAATCAATTATTTCTTGCTTTAATGGTACCATTCGGATAAGTTTGTGGTTTAGATAGGTAAACTTTAATAAGTTCTTGCAGTTTCAGTGTTCCTTAACCCTTGCATTGTTGATAACATTTTGCACCCATTGGGCTATAAAGCTCAGAGTTGATATATTGCAACTATGTGACCAGTGTGTGTCTCTTCATGGTCAGATGTACAAGAAGCACACAACGCTTGGAAAGAGTGAACAAGGAAAATGGCCGGTCGCCAAGGGCGTAGCTGAGCTATTGACACAATGTGAGGAACACAAAAAGGAACACATTAAAATGTTCTGAGCGGACCACAGTCATTTGTGCTGTACGACGTGTGTACTGCTCGATCATAGGTAAGTGGCTATCAATATTCGAATTTAGAGACTTAATTTACGTGTCCATTTTTTTGAAATCGTGTATTATAACATGTCCATTTAAAGATACTTGCTCAAAGATCGACACATTTAATGATCTTAAAATTCGGTTAGATGACATAGATATAATTACCAATCGTCTGTGAAGTGACTAAATTAGATGTTTCGCTACTGTTGGGTTTGTGCATAAACATCTTTTACATTGTATTTTTTAAAGACTTTAATATTAAGCAAAATAATTAATATCATTTAATCCTAATGACTGTGTGTATTTAACCGGAAGTCCCGTATTTAACCACTTATTTAATATGAAAATACAGGAAGTCATTTGTTTAAATGCGTAAGCTTTTACTACTATGCAAGTTTCGATATTTACATAAATATGTTTTTTTAATAAAAATGTGCGAGCGAACCCCAATAGATCATATGCGATAAATTGCTTAATCACTCGATTAGCATTCGTAAAAAAGTTATTGATTCAATCATTTTGAATGCTTTCAGGCAATGTAACAAGGTTACTCAAATAACCAGCGGGAACACAAAAAGGAACATGACGATCTACAAAAGCTGACAACCGACATCAACAGCTTGACACAGCGTCTCAGAAAACTGATAGAACAGAAAGAGGACAATGTCAGGTCACTGCAGTGTGAGTACGACAACATTTTAGAAGAGATAACGCTCGTGCGTCAGAAATTCAATGCTTCATTATATTAACTGGAGCAGCGTACTATAAATAAAGGAAGAGAAGTGGTAGCTCGTCTGCAAAAATCACTGCAAGCTGATGTAGACTCGGGTAAAGCTGTTCTGAAAAGGATACAATCCCTTCAAGAAACTTCCGATAAAATTGCAACACATAGTTCAGAATTATCTGCCGTTGCATTTATGAAAATCCAAAGAGAGCTGACTCAATTGTACGCGAGATGGCCTAAAAATCTGATTTCACTTTATCATTTACCATTGACACAACTATTGAAAATTGTTTAGCTACAATGACAACGCTTGGCACCATGAACACTTCATATAACAATAATACAGTCATTGCAACAACACGAAAATCACATTACAATATAAAACTTAGTGGAAAAGCAACATGTGAGATACTATGCATATGTGAGATGTGAAACGGTAATGTCATTATTGGCGACGCTAAAACAAGAAGACAAACATGCTTGATAAACACTTCCATGTGATCAGTCACTGTGATATGCCAGCATGTCCTGTCTACGTTTGTCAGATAACAGACGCTGATGTGGCTGTTGCAGTTTATGATTGGAAAAGCGTACACGAGATTCACGTACTTGCACTGACAAATAATAATATTGTTGGGAAGGAAACATTTAAGCTGACACATCCCTGCACCGGAATTATACATTATAATGGTCGTTTGTATGTTGCTTCCAAACAAGCCTTATACCGGTACTAAATGATGGGAATGCTTCTGGACAAGATGTATGAAGGCACGTCGGGTTCTGGCACAGGTTCACGTATGATTTTATTATTAAATTAATGTTTATAATACAGATCAGCTTATTTTGATTGGTGGTATCATATGAAGATTTGTAATTAATTTGTTTCATGAATCATCGGCCATATTCATATGTTGGTTAAAAATTGGGAGAATAAAATGTTTACATTGAAATCATATATATATACGTTTTAAACATTTAATTATTAATCACATTATTTATTAGCTATAACAAACATAATGAGTATTTGAATTTAAATTTGTATTATTATTAAGTAATATATTAAACAATACAAATGACAGTACAATTGTATATATGAAATTGAGTGTTAACTTGTGTTTGTTTGCAGTGTTTAACCTGTCTGATCCGTTACACAATCGAACTACTAGTTATGTATTCATAAATTTCTATTCTACTTCACAGTCTACAGGTTTGCACTGAACGCGAATGGTGATCGGATTTATGTCCTCGACCATAAGAATCACAAGGTCCTACCCTGAACATGAGTGGACAACTGTTAGCGTCCTTCGCTGACCCGATTGACGTACACGTGACAGAGTCGGGGCAAGTGATTGTATGTGGATACAAATCAAAGAACATCATTCAACTAAGCAGTGCAGGGACAGAGAAGATCGCTAATGTAGCTGTGATGAAGGTAGGATTTAAATTTCTTTCCGTCTGTTACTCGAGACAAACTGGTTCAATATTTGTAGGAAGATTGAGTTATGACTTTGTAGTGTTTGACACAAATTATATACAAAATAACTGTAAGTTAGTGTATAACTAAAATGTAGTATATTGGTAAGCATATCTTTGCAGTTAATTTACTAATACAACGCACCGTTTTGTCTCACTTGAAATTAATACGTTACGGTTCGTCATATTTTAATTTATCCATAATTCGAAATAGCCGATTGAAACCATGAGTGGCGTTATCTTATACTGACGTATACTTAAAGAACATACAGTTTCTTTTTACTTTTAAAGTAATAAATGTGGGATACAACCTAGCAGTAATACCAATATAGAAATTAGAAAAAAATGACTCAAAGTGAAAATAGGTTACATATTTATTGGCATTAGAAGTATACTATAGCTGAAATGTAACGTGACATCCATATCTTTATGAAAAATGCACTTATTTTAATGTTCATTTTATTACAGAATTCAGATTTGTTTTTCAAAAGTACTAATAAACTGATAGCAATATTTCTATCATATTTTACGCCTACGTAGTTTAACTGATAAAGTGTCATTGGTTTGATTTTGTTTTATTTAAATGTTAGCCACTCGCCGACGGTAGCTAACTTTGACATTTACTAAAACGGCCAAAAAAACCCGACGCGAAGCGGCGGGCGATTTTAACCGCTATTTGTGTCACTTTTCGGACACACGTATGAACATACCTATAAGACGATTGAGACCTATAATTTTTCTGCCCAGATAATATATATTCGCGATGCAAAAATCCTTGACCAATTGAGCAACATAGACACTTCAAATTTTGGTAAATACAACTCGTCTAAAATGTAAGACCTTTATCCCGATTTCTTGTGAATTTATTTGCGTTGATCTATTCGATATCTTATTGTTATAATTATCCTGATAAATCAATCAACGTTTGTTTAAAAAATGCTTTGTTCATACCATATAACCGGCATCTGTATGCTCGCGGTAGTCCCGCGGTATTTCGATTGCGCCTCCGCCCATCGTGCTGTTTACATGCCAATATTCGCGACCCATTTTCCCTTCGCTCACAGAAAGCAGTTTTACCTGTGGTCATGAGCACTATTCTAATCAATAAGAAACACGTTGAATGCACAAACATTAATAAATAACGCTATTTAAAACTGGCATAGACTGGTATTTGAAACACATGCAGTTTTTTTAAGTCATAACATCGAAAACTAGCACTCTAACAACAAACAAGAGAGTCATGGTGAAATTAGGTTATGCCTCAATTGGCATGAAATATCTAATATAACTGTTATTACATTTTATTATATAATGGTTATTTTTTAAGCAAAAGTAGTACTAAATTTAACGATTTGTTCACATTTTCCGTTCCCAAATTGTAACTGATTAGATGGTTTATTTGTGTTGTATTCAAATGAAATGCTAATCGCCAACGAAAGCTAACTTTAATACTCATTGATAGCTAGTATTATGGAAAACCAATTTGGTGTTTATTTTCATAAATAAATCACAGATGGAAATTAAAACAAGTACACGAACATTTGGGAAAACAGTTTTATATCTGTAAACTGTGCATGTATGTGTTTGAAGTAAAAGACGCGATTAATTGAATACTGTATTTAAAATAATCTCTTAACATACTAATTAATTAACAGTTTGGTTTGCAATTACCTTATTAATTGCAGTACTGAAATTATAACCCGCCTCCTTATTATTTCCTTAAAGCTTTGTACTTGATGTGGTTTTATAATTTTCGATGTAATAAACACTCGACAAACATATGGTTTTTTCGGTTAGAATTTATGAAAAAGCAAACAACGTTTATTTATAAAAAAATTATTCACATTAATTCCATGGGAATATAGTAACAAATGAATGAGGAAAATATCCGCTAAACGACATAACTTTAATGTGTCACCTGTGTTCGCCATGAATTTTTGTACTGAATTATACTCTTATAATATTCGCATCGGCTTTATATGAAGCAGATTCTCTGTAAAAGTTTTATGTTCAAAATACGGTTTCATTCGTATCAGTTTTTGTCATACCTATATCTATACATATTTAATCAATTTTTTGCCACACGCCGTCTATTTTTGCAACCACGTAAACTGGATATTACATTCAAATGCAACTCCTTCAGACGTTGTTTACCTCCATACAGTCTAGCTCCGTACACAGGGCCGGATTAAGCTGTTTAGGGGCCCAAGGCTGCACATTCAACGGGGGCCCCTTCCCTTTGGCCCCCTTCTGTATATTGAAAATCATAATTGATACTACAGTTACAAAGATCAAATTACTTGCATGTGTACACAGTTAAATAGCTAATGATACAATCAAAACAATTACCTTCTGTTCGCCTCCAAACTAACCAACTCTTACAAAGCACGTGGCGGCACGACAAAAGCACGACAATGAGGTTGGAGTGGAAGAGTTAGATTGGGGATGAAGAGTTCAAAATTGGGGATTTTAGAATGGGGCCATTTTGTGGGAGAGGGAGGGGATAGGGGGTTGTTAGTATCCAAAGGTCAGAACAGAACTGTATGTCTAAGTTGTGCACGTTTTATTTTCAGTTATGGGTGTTATTCGTGTCTGTGATCCGAAATATAGAATATTCAAAAACAGTGAGATAACCTCGAGGCTCGTGTCAGTTATCCGATAAGTCAGTGAAATATCCTATATGTAAGCGTGGTAATCTGTCCGTAGACTAATCGAAGAATGGTGCGTGAACAAAATTGTGGAGGTTTTGGGTGCAGAATCAACGGGGTTTCCCGGGTTTTACACACGGGCTGGACAATGTAAACACACCGTTAAGAACTTTATTTTTGCAAATATCTCAAGTTTTCTTGCAGTTTTTGTCGATATCTTAAGATTTAAGAAGCAATCCTTGAAATAAGTGACAAAATTCCACGTTTCGCGAAGCATAACCATGTACATAAATGCAGTAGACATCGAATTTTTGTCTAAGAACAAAGGCTTATTAAATAAAGTAATTCTGATGTGAGGCACACTGCCATACGCAGAATAAAAAACTGTCTTTTATGCACTAGTTAAAATTCTTAAGAAAAATTGTTTTAAGAAGTTATTGTAGAAAAAGCACCACTTACCGGTGTGTGTAAATTAATTTAACGTTTAATTGGGAACCCCACATAGTCACGTTATCCTGCACCCTGGGTTATAAACATACGGTAAATTGAGCTTGAAAACCTTGATACGGTGTTATTAACATAAGCAAGCCAGTGATTGGCTACGCTACTATTGGATATACATCAGAGGCCCGATAACACAAAGAAGCAATGTTGTGCTACATATTTCAAGAGGCCTCCCACAAGTGCATCAAGATAGCATAGTTAATCAAAGCGAACGGCCCATATGTTGTTATAACCATACGGGCAAGTCGTATAATAAACAGAGAAACTAATGGTTCTTAATGGATATAGAAAACAAAAAGAAAATATATTGCATAGTAAATCAAAGCAAACGAAACGGTTACAATTGGATATACATCGGGAAACTGGTTAAACCACATTGAAAATTTCTACTGCAATCCCGATAGAGTCCTTAAATGGCGTAATAAAGACAGATCATACATTGAAAAACTGGCCTGTCGTTGGGGGCCCCATACAAATTGGGGGCCCAAGGCTGCAGCCTTGTTAGCCTAGTGCTTAATCCGGCCCTGTCCGTACAGAAGTGCTTTTATACAGGACTGAAAGGAATGTAGGCTGATTAGTTCAGTTGGTTATTTATTTGTTATTTGTTTGAAATGAAATTCTACCCTGTGAAACAATGTATGGTAGGTGCTTGTTGAGTCGTGGGTATGGAGATCGTATGCAATCCCTTGACGGAACGTTCGCATATGATGTTACAGAATATGTTTTGACCCAGTCATCCTCGTTTTGCAGATCAAAAATGCGACAAAAAACAGGTAAATATTAATCATAAGTCGATACGTTCTTATAAAATAATTACTCCATTATGCATTGCTCAAATACTTTTTCTAAGTAACACACAATCGTTTATTTATGCGTATTTTACCATATAAAAGTAACTCAACTTTTAAGTACTGAACTACCAAAGTATGTCACGTTGTATCGTTGATACAGTTGTGAGTGCTTAAGAAAAATCTGTGTAAATTGCATTGCTCTAGATGGAACTATGTCAACGAAACACTTGAGTAGAATCTATTGTTGTTGTCAAGAAGATCTTCTTGTCGTTTTTGTCCAGGCCGATTCTCACTTGGTCGGCGTTGATGTTCTGTATGCTGATACTCACGCTGTTCCGTTGTTGTTTCCATTAAAACAATCGTCGTACAATGCGTTGTTATTTCATTTAATCCGTTCTTATTTCTGTTGTTGTTTCAAGTATTGTTGTTGAATAGACCGTTGCCGTTTGTTCCGGGACATGTAAGCTCTTCAATCGGTCACTATTCTTACAATGTGTTAACTATTAAAGTGTACCCTGAAAGTTGACGTGTTTAAGGGACTTATTTTGCCTTCAGAGGCGTTATCTTCGCACGTCGAACTGTTGAACCGCCGTATCAAATGTTTAACATCGTAGGTATTTTGTCCAGTGTTGTGTCACGCATGTTCTTCCGGAAGTTCTCTGAGGTTGATATTTTCTTCCAGTAACGAGGACTACGCGTTTGACTTTGAAAATCATTCGCGATGATGTCCCAATGCTTTATATGTGCATGAAGTATGTCATCAATTTGATATTGAACGCGTTGTGTCGAAAGGTCGATAATTCGAAAGCGTTGTATCGAAGCATCAGTTATTCATATGTATGGCAAAATTTAATAATTATCTCCGATATTGATTTTTAAATGTCGTCATGAATGTCTTAGTGAATAAACCGCTAATGAAATGATATCTCTAAATTCCCCGCAAACTTGTACATATCAGCTTGACAGCATGACATTTACGTGTATACATCTTTGGATTCGTAAAGTTTATGTGTGCCACTATAACGCCCGAAGTATTTTTTTTATTAAAACAGGGTTGATCTGTTCATACCTAGAAATACGTATTGACTACGAAAACGTTATACATTTAAATCAACTATTATTGTCCCTACACTTTTAAAAGCGTGGGGATATTGTATTGATCTCCATCTTTCTGTCCGTCCGTTCGGCCACAATCATCTCCTACACTATTAGCACTAGAACCTTGAAACTTACACACATTGTAGCTATGAGCATATGTGCGACGGTGACGGTGACGGCAACGGAATTGCGATTTGACCTATGGGTAAAAAATCATGGGTAAATAAATGGGTAAAATGGGTAAACAAACCTCATTCTACTAACAACATGCGACGCACATGATAATAACTTTTGACCCAGGGGTCAGATCAAAATTGCAGATAGTGCACCGTCGCACATAGTCTCATAGCTACCATGTGTGTTAGTTTCAATGTTGTAGTGCTAGTGTAGGAGGAGATATTGGCCGACCACGCCCACCCAACATTTTGTTTTAACATAACTTCTTCATTTATTCACCAATTGACTTCTTATTAATACTGAACATCTCTTATGACAACACGGTCTATCTCGGCCATCCATGTCTATATAATCCACCCGAGACCCACCAACACAGGCCTTGCTCACCCAAAATTGCCTTTTAATATAACATCTATGCGGCGTGGGGATACGCGTCGGCCTCTGCCGCGCCACTTCTACTTCGCTTTGTTGTGTGTATGACAGATTATCTTTACGTAAACGGTACGTCTACCTATTACGATAAAGAACACCCATAACAGATTCGCCTGTCAGTATATTTTGACTGCACGCGACAGAACACATTAAATTCTTACTTCAATTTAAACAAGACCTAATATTTATACCATATTAAATTTATCATTTTACTTGTTTATGTTTTGTATTGTCCGTCTCGCTCATTTACGCTATTAAGAATACTTTCTTATCGCGTTGTCTTTATTCTTATAATGAATAAAACGATATCAATTTCGTCAAATAACCATAGTCATTCTTCGCTCCTGATTTAACTGTCATTTAAAACATTACAATACAAATTAAATCAAACTTTAACATATTATATTCTGGAAGGATTGCTCCGTACATAGTTGGATATTATTATAATACATAAACAATGTAAAATTGATCATTTTTGAAAATTCCCTTCCCGAAAATTAATTATTCAATAATTCACACAACTCATAAACGTCATAAGCTCACTAGGCTTAATCGAAGTTGTCGTCGTCCGTGGCCCGTTATCGCGATTAGTGGCTGCTTTACTTCGATTCGATCGTAAGGAAGTTACACCATAACCAGTTATGGTTATTTGCAGTTTTGTTAAGTTAATTCCGTGAATGTAAAAAAAAACAACAAGTCCGATGTCTTATGTTTTCTGACTCTGGATTGCACTTTGACTTCCAATACAGAATTTGACTTGCTGTATACACTGAAACACCAGACGGAAGTGGGTCGAATGCACACACGCAAAAAAACAACAACAAACTTGTTACGCAAATACATCCATAAAAATCAGCCGCTTATTTGTAAACTTTTTTTCCTTCAAATTTGAGAGGAAATATAATGAACATTAAATATGACGTGTAAACAAGAAATTTCATTTAAGTCACAGGATTGACTTTTTATATGTTAAGGAGCGTTATTACGCCACATAATGTAAAACAAGAAACATAGTTGATCCGAAAACAAATGTAAAATAACAAAAACAGCTTCTCAAAGCGAGATATATTATGTCTAAGCGCATTCTCGCAGTCTTGTCGGGCACACCCGATACGACTCGAGTTATACTGCTCAAGAGACCTTAGGTTTACGGAGTTAGGCTGTATGAACAGGCAATGGTATTACCATCATACAATTTGTTAATATTACAATATAACATACCGGATTTGTATGGTGTAAGAAAACAATATTAATATCATTGGTTTAAATATCAGAATAAGTAATATTTACATACTTATTCATTAACCAACATATTAAATTTCTCAAAATTTCTTAGAAGTTGAAGAAATATACTTGATACTGACAAGCACACATATTATTTTTGGTGACCTTAGACAGATTTCCTTAAAGGGTGTTACATTGTCCGCTAAGAAGTCACGCAAGGCGTCGTGGTTTAATTAAAAAACAAAGAAGCCCGTAAAACCCTTTTCCATATGAAGCGGCTTATATTGTTTTATGTATCCACTCTGTTGATCATCGAGACACACCGGGAGTTCTTCCGTGAATATTGCGCATGGTCGGCTGTTTTTATGTTGAAAACGCTTATCTCCATGAACAAATCTTTACCGATTTTTTTTATAATTCGTTTCATGTTATTACAAGAAAAGTATTGATGCAAAGCATCAAAGGGCGTCGGGGATTTCAGTGTAAAAGGCACTCAATGACGTTACATGGAACGATTTTTTTTTTACTGTAAATATTAATATATTGGCCGATTATTTTAAACAAAATAGAAAAAGATACTGGTATAACGATTATCTATAATTTTGTGTTATAACCCCCAAATAACCATTATTTATGATGTTGTGTTGTAACCCCCAAATAACCATTATCTATGATTTTGTGTTGTAACCCTCAACTATTTCATAGTTCATTTTATTTACATTGGTTTCCTTTTTTTTTACTGTCATCCGTGTGCAGTTTTCATAAATGGAACAGAACTGTGTATGTTTAAAAAAATCTGCTTCATCTTGTAAGCGTGATTTCATATTTTTCATAACTTCAAGGGGAGATGATTCTGAACTTATTCTTACGTTGCTCATTTACGGGGTTGAGAACTCATTGGTATGAAAACACTGTAAAAGTTTGAAAAAAAATGAATGAAAACTGTAAATTGCATAAAGAAGCTGCATTTCACAATACTTTGAAATTCAGTAAAAGATCATAGTAGATTTATTGCTCCGATATTCATCATTTTCAATAGGGTTCGAGTAATACTGATATAAAAACACGTAACATGTTTAGAAAGATTCAAACGAAAGTTGTGAAATCTTTTGAACAAGTGGAAATTGTTTATTTTGTCAAATTTAATAGAAAAAAATTCTGGACTTATTGTCCCGATGTTTCTCATTTTAAATGAGGTAACAATGCTCATTGATATGAAGACACTGTAAATTTGGAAAGAATCTGATGAAAAATGTTGACATAATCACCTAACCAAGCAGTTTTTCACTTTTATTTTTAAATTCAAAGAGAATTAATTCTGGACTTATGGTCCGATATTGCTCATACAGAGTTTGGGTTGGGTCCTTATTGATAAAAAACTCAGTGCAAGTTTGGGAACAATCGGATGAAAATTTTGGACTTCGATAACGATTTCAAAATTTCTCAAATTCTAAGGAAGGTAACTATGGACGTAATGGTCGGATAATGCTAAAGGGCCCATACCACCTGGATAGTAATACGTGTCGCGCTTCGCGCTCTATATGTGGTTCTTAAAAAACAACTCCGAGGAGTGCTTGACTCTAGGGAAACGGGTTGCTGGGACACAGCTCCTCCTTGATAAGCGGCTGCTTCCTTTATCGCAACTCATTGTTACAATCAATAATACGTGTCGCGCTTCGCGCTCTATATGTGATAGGGATAGTACTTAAGGCATATGATAGACAACAATAAAAAAACATGGATAATAGATATGTTGTTTGCATTTATTTGTTAATATAAAAACACGTGTATTTTTTTTATAAGATATTTAAGTGATGTAAGAAATTTTAATTAACGTTGTCACCACGCGGCATCCATTAATTTTAATAAAAATGTCCAATTGTAGTAAAATGGATTTTAAAATGTCTACATAAAATAAAGCATTATTATATTTATTTACCTGCCGAAAAAAATTATCAGCTGCCGAACTGTTCCGTTCGTGCCGTAACCCGGGATTGAACCGGGGGCCTTTAGATGATTGTTGCGTAAATAACTTCAGTCTAACGCTCTCCAAACTGAGCTATTCCTGCTGACATCATTTATGTTATGCTATTTGGTGAAGGTGTGTATAGCGATCGTTATTATATGTCTATTAATAAACTAATAAATTGTACGTTTTCGTACCACTACGCCTTCCAATAAATTTGCTTGCGCGATAGGTCGTCAAATATCGTACTACATTGATTCTCCACTAAATAAGCAAATTAGAAAAACCACAAAATAAATATATTTTGATTATGTTTTGTTTTTATACAAAACCAGAAAGTTTCGCGCGTATTTGCCCAGTCCCTGTGATCTTTCCCCTGTGATCAGTTGTGGATCAGTTATTAATTAAAACAATTAGCTTTGCATTATTGGCAATAAATGTTGTAATAAATGTAATAGGCACAAATGCAGTACTTATTTACACTAATTTACACAAAAAATCACCACCATGCAAGATGTTCTTAAAACAAAAATATATACATTGATCCGTAAAATAACTTCTCCTCCCATAAGCGAAAAAAAATGCATTACATACTAGTCGCCGCTCTCCAGAGCGACGCCAACAAGAAGTGGATAATTATAAGAGAAGGTCTTCTGAAAAAGCTTCTGGGGTTGCATGGGTTGCTTTGTTGTAAAAACGCCGATTAGAATACTAAAAGACTCAAAGTGCTTTAATTCCAAAGAATGATCATCCGTTACAACCAATTCGTGTATGGGTGTTCAGCAAATGTGTACGGCGTCATGACCGTGGATAGGATGTGCGGGTTTCATGCTCTCGGACTTCCTAAGCGACCCAAGCTTAAATTTGCCTCTGGCTTTCGAAACGGGTGTGTAAGACAAAGCAAAACGACTACAACAATATGATGTAAAGACAGTACGAAGCTATATAATGATTTGTACGTTTACAGTTCATATTGTGCTATCGTAATGCCGCGCTTGTAACTGCATGGCTTAACGGAGCACCGTGCTACATGTAGTTCTGTATACACAAGGATGTAATTGATGTTAGCTTAAACTAGAACATGGCCGTTTATCGCCTGTTGTCGTCTTAACCAGGTTAACTGTAAACTCGATATTAATTTAAACTAGAACATGATAATACAATCAATCGTCAGGTTTCGTTTTAACTTAGTAAATAAACTGTAAATGAATTACTTACAGTATAGATGTTCTTTCACATGCTAACGTACTTAATATAAAAAGCGTTTGTAGCTACTTTGTGACATTCGTTTATAATTAAACTTCAACGTATAAAATGGCGACAAAAAAGAAACACATGTGTTGCAGAAAGGTTCAGACGCGTTATTTGACTATTGTTGTTGTATGTGCGATGAAAATGATACACTAACAGAGGCGCTGTTCTATTGTGAGAGTAGTTGCAAGTGGTTCTGTGACCAGTGTGCGTCTCTTCATGGTCAAGTTTCAAGTTTCAATGTTTATTGCTATATGGCCTCCGGCACTTGCAAGTGCAAATAACATCGAATAAACACAACATTTAAAAAACACCGACAAAATATAACCAAACAAACATATGTAATGGTACAGCTATTTATAATTAACTGCTATTCAGTAACGCATTTCTTCTTTCAAAAGCATAATACAAGAACATAGAAGTACTCCTGATCACATTTTCTTCCCGGGAGCTCATGATTATATTAAATTTATTTATAGTAGCGGGTGAATAATACTTAATTGGTATATACCTTTCTCGGAGGTCTAAGTATGTCGTTTATATTAATAGAAAATGAAATTCATTTTCAATAACAGTTTAGATAAAAAGACAGAACCTTTGGTCCCTGTCGATATTCAAAAAGTGACCCTTTTCAATCATGAGCTTATGGGAAGAAATTCGAAAACATACATATGCATTTCGAAATTTACGAATTGCTAACAAATTTAAATATACCTCAAAATCAAAGTTACTTTTTAATCAATTGTATGTTTTAAGTTTGGGGGAACTATTACACTTTTCTATCCACTACTGTACAAACATATCTTTTAATCGTTGAGAATAATTATACAAGAACAATGGTTTATTAACAACCGATTGTTGTTCCCACACATATCCAAAACCTATGGATTGCAAGTGATTGCGTTATGAGGTGACCCAGTTTGTATGTCCTATGCCATCAAAGCATTTCAACATTTCATATCACTTTTTTATATGACGGGAGTGAGGCGTATCCAGTATTCGTAACCAATATTTTATAACTCTCATAGATGAATAAATA
Source organism: Dreissena polymorpha (assembly GCF_020536995.1). Classification (NCBI taxonomy): domain Eukaryota; kingdom Metazoa; phylum Mollusca; class Bivalvia; order Myida; family Dreissenidae; genus Dreissena; species Dreissena polymorpha. Next base: position 165,902,666 of record NC_068355.1, read on the forward strand.
TGTACTGAATATCTGCCACAATCACCTTAAATAGCATTATCAACAGAGTACATTGGCGCTGACATAAATCTTTTACATGCATATGTGTGAACTCTTTCTACATCTTCAAAATATTTTAGCCCCCATATTTCCGATCCATATAATAAAATAGGCATCACTTTAGCACCAACAATCTTAAAGTAACAATCTTATGGTATAGGCATATAGTCGTATAGTGACGAAAGCATAGATACAATGACGCGTTTTGCTTTACACATGTTTTCTGCCATTTTAAGCACAGACAGGCTAGACGAAAAATGAACACCTACATAATTAAATCCTTGCACACATTCCAAAAATGTATTATTGTAATACCATTTTTCATTCAAAGCAGGTCGACCACCATTTTTAAATACAACAACACAAAATTCATGAAGATAATTTAGCTGCTGTTGTAGACCTTAAACAGTATCCGAAGTGCTACATCGTCAGCAAATAATAACATAAATATTTCTTCAAAATCTGGTGTAAGTTGTATACCTCATATATTTTTGCTTTTTAAATATTCATATAAATCATTGATATACATACAAAACAGGATAGGGCTTAAATTACAGCCTTGTCGCAGTCCAATATTACATTCAATAACATCACATAATGTATTATTTGACCTAACTTGTGTTTTAACTTTCTTGTAAAAAGCCTTTATTGCCAGAAATAGATTGCCTCCAACATTTTTTTTTCATTAAAGTTAAGAGTAGCCGTCTCCTATTAACGTAATCAAATGCTTTTTTTAAATCTACAAACGCGACATATATTTTCCGTTTTTTACGACATAAATATTTACTTATTATTGAATATAAATCAAACGCATTGTCAATAGTCGAATATCCTTTTCGGAAACCTGCTTGTGACTCTGTTATTGTACCATATGCTTCGAGATAAAACATAAGCCTTTTGTTCAATATGTATATATAAATTTTGCTTAAAACATCTATAAGTGATATCCCCCTATAGTTATCTGGATTATTTGTGGGTCCTTTTTTATGTAGGGGTATTAAAATTGAACAAGCCCAACTTTCTGGGAAAGCGCCTTCTGTAAATAGCCTGTTAAATATGAGTTTTAAATATGGAAGAATAATGTCTATGCTTTGTATAATACGATTCGCTAATAATTCACCTTCACTTGATTTTACGGGATTCAATGATTTCACTGCTTGCAAAATTTCTGCTTCTGTGATAACAGAATTAAAAAGTTCATTTTGTGATTCATCAAAATCGCCAGTATTTGCATTAATATCGAAAATTTGTCAGATGTACAAGAAGCACACAACGCTTGGAAAGAGTGAACAAAGAAAATGGCCGGTCGCCAAGGGCGAAGCTGAGCTCTTGACACAATGTGAGGAACACAAAGGGGAACACATTAAAATGTTCTGTGTGGACCACAGTCAACTATGCTGTACGGCGTGTGTACTGCTCGATCATAGGTAAGTTGATTTCAATTATTTCAATTCTTTGCTTTGGAGACTTCAATTAAAAGACACTTTTTTGAAATCGCGTATTGAAACATGTCTATTTAAAGATACCAGTTCACAGATCTACACCTTAGTTGCATCTGAAATTCGGTTAGTTGAACTAGATATAATTACCAATCGTCGGTTAATTAGTTATTTCGCTGTTGTATGGTTCACGTATAAACATATTTTACGCTGAATTTGTTGAAAACGTAAACTGAAGTACACATTATGAATATAAACCAATAATAATGACCGTGTGGCTAGATGTCCTGAAATCTTGTTTTCAACACATTTGTATTACTTATCTTTTATAAAAAATCACAAGGTATTTTCTTTCGAATGCTTATTCTTTTACCTCTTTTTAAGTTTCGATATTGCCAGCTATATATGAAGGAACACTATAATAACAAAAGCTACAATGCTTTATCACAAAATTAGTATTAGTGAAAGAAATCTGTTTTATACTATTTTTGCATGCTTTCAGGCAATGTAACAAGGTTTCTCAAATAACCAGTGGGGAACTCAAAAAGGAACATGGCGATCTACAAAAGCTGACAACCGACATCAATAACTTGACACAGCGTCTCAGAAAACTGGTAGAACAGAAAGAGAACAATGTCAAGTCACTTTAGTTTGCATACGACAACATTTTAGAAGAGATAACGCTCGTGCGTCAGAAATTTAATGACGCATTAGATTTACTGGAGCAGCGTACTATAAATGAAGGTAGAGCCTTGGTTACTCGTTTGCAAGAATCACTGCAAGCTGATGTAGACTCGAGTAAAGCTGCTCTCAAAAGAATACAATCCCTTCAAGAAGCGTCCGATAAAATATCACCACAAAACTCAGAATTATCTACCGTTATATTTATGAAAATCGGAAAAGAGCTGTTAAACTTTGTTACACGAGATGGCCTCAAAATCTGATTTCACTTTTTTATCTTTTACCCTTGACAAAAATATTGAAAATTGTTTAGCAACAATGACAATGCTTGGTACAATAAACACCTTATATAATAACACAATCATTGCAACAACACGAACATCGTATTATAATGTAAAACTAAGTGGTGAAGCAACATGTCAGATACGAGGCATATGTGAGATTCCTAACGGTAATGTCATTATTGTCGACGCTAAAAACAACAAGATAAAGATGCTTGATAAACACCTCCATGTGATCAGTGACTATGATATACCAAATCGTCCTGTGTACGTTTGTCAGATAACAGACGCTGAAATGGCTGTTGCAGCTTATAATTGGAAAAGCGTACACGAGATTCACGTACTTGCACTGACAAATAATAATATTGTTGGGAAGGAAACATTTAAGCTGACACATCCATGCACCGGAATAAGACATTATAATGGTAATTTGTACGTTGCTTCCAAACAAGCATTATATCGATACACAATGACGGGCATGCTGCTGGACAAGATGTATGAAGACACATCGGGGCCGTGCACAGGTTATCATATGATATTATTAATAAATGTATCATTATACAGATCAGCGGATTTTGTTTTTAATAAGGGAAAGTATCGGTACTGAACCTAATGGGAAAAGTTACCTCGGACAATCCGAAATTTGTGAAACCAACAATTCTCGTTGTGAAATCAAATTATACAATATACGTTTTAAAACTTTAATTATTTAGAACATTATTGATTAAGTGTAACAAATATTATGAACACTTTTAGACTGAACATTTGTATAATTATAAAGTTTTATATTAAACAATACATATAAAAGTTAAATTATGAAATCTTTTGTACACTTGTGTTTGTTTGCAGGACTAATTCTAATTCTGTCTGACCCGTTAAACAAATGAGCTACTAGTTGTGTATTTATAAATTTCTATTCTACTTCACAGTCTACAGGTTTACACTGAACGCGAATGGTGATCGGATTTATGTCCTCGACCATAAGAATCACAAGGTCCTGACCCTGAACTTATGCTATTTCTTATCAGTTGATTATCTATTACTCCATGACGCGTTTATGGCGGTTACACGTAGGCGTAGGTCGGCAGACATGCCCTTGTGACCTTTAAGGAGAGCTGTGTTACTCGATTTCAACGTAAAACGCAGTGGACTATTTTCACGATTCATAAATGTTATGAAAAGTATACTGTTCCGCGAACTCTTTTCACGGCGCCGCAAACTCTTTCTCGGCGCGGAGGCGACAATGTGGCAGTTATCAGGTGTTTACTACCTTATACATCTTGCTTGCAAAAGATGGTTCAAACCTTAGTTGTTCGCAAGCGAACAACAAAATAGTAACCTCATTGATCCGAAAACGGGTGGAAGATAAAAATGCTGCTTCTCGATGCGCTATTTCATTTCTTAGTGCATTCGCACAGTCTTGTCAGGAACTACCCTGTCCGCTATTACTTCACACAAGACTTCATTGTTTGATTAGTGAACAGGGTTTCAATAGATTTCCGATTCCAGCGACCCTAGAGGACTATTATTTTTGTAGAATTCGAATAACGCGTCACGTTTTGACATTTTTGTTTTCTTTTCCTGTATACATGGGCACATTATGATGTGATCGTTTTAGAAGCGCGTTTGGTTTGTGATTGATTATGGGGTAAGTGTTAGGTTCGTCTAGTTTAAACCGCAAATAATTCGCATTGATCATTCCAACAGTTTTGATCATTTAGAATAAGTGTTCTCAGGGGTGTGATTTATCCTCTTTTCAGCTGATTTTTCCCTTTCAACGTCGAACTAATTTTACAAATAATTGTAAACTTTGATGGATCTATATAGATCTATATAGAAACAAAATGTTTAGTTGAACCTTGTTTGTGGGATTCGGTACGGCATTTTTCTCCCCTGAGTTCGTTCTTAAATCACACCCCTGAAATACGTAATAAAAAAATAGATATCCAGTTGATAGCGTTTCATTATTGAAAACAGGGAGCTAAGAATACAAAGTATGATCATCTATCACAACTAGTTATTGTCTGAGTGTTCTGCAAATGTGCCCGGCATCAGAACCGAGAACGTCCCACGTCATCCGCGTTCAACGCGAATAACCATGAAAGCTGAAATTTTTTTCTGTTGCAGAAAACATTCCGGGGACGTGTTTGCATACAGTCGGATCCCCCCTTAACATTCTCGGCTTTTGTGTTCCCTTAGCTACGCCACTGTTCTGTACGAAGAAGCGAAATACCTGCAATGTTATGATCGCACGTCCGTTCCCGGCGAAATAAATAATTATCTCAATTTATAATGACTTCATGAAGTATAATCGCGTTATCGTGCTTGCAACGAACTGGCTTTACGGAAACCCGTTATACATATATCCATGTATACACCAGCGCGTAATCGATACTAGCATAAACTAGAACATAAACCATCTAGTTTCGTTTTCACTTATCAAGTTATAATGGCTGTAAATTAGCTTTACATGTAATAAAGGGATCTGAACACGCTAGCAGACTTGTAAAGGCGATCTGGGCTATTGTGAAACCATCATTTGTGAATGCATACCTACTTACTTATAACATTCGGGTGATCTTCGCTTGTGATAACAAACCTAAAGATAAAATGGCGACAAAAGAAGACACACCTGTGTTACAGAAAGGTTCAGACGCGTTATTCGACTATTGTTGTTGTGTGTGCGATGACAATGCTTCTTTAACAGAGGCACACTTCTATTGTGAGAGTTGTTGTAAGTGGTACTGTGACCAGTGTGTGTCTCTTCATGGTCAGATGTACAAGAAACACACAACGCTTGGGAAGATGGAGCAAGTAAAATGGCCGGTCGCCAGGGGCGTAGCAGAGCTCTTGACAAAATGTGAGGAACACAAAGGGAAAACGATTGAAATGTTCTGTGCGGACCATAGTCATTTGTGCTGTACGACGTGTGTACTGCTCGATCATAGGTAAGTAGATTTCAATATTTGAATTTTGAGACTTAAATTATGTGTTCATTTAATTTAAATGTACCATTTAATGATCAATCATCCGAAAATTAGGTTAGTTGACATAGATATATTTACCAATCGTCTTCTAAGTGACTTAATTAGATGTTTCGCTACTGTTGAGTTCATTTATTGGTATTTGTTCACGCTGTATTTGTCGAAGGCTTGAACATTTTTTACGAATTATGAATACCAATCAATAATAATGACCATGTGTATATATGCGTAAGTCACGTGTTTAACCAATTATTTATTACGAAAAATGTCGTTTGTGTTAATGCTTAAGCTTTTACTTTTTTTCAAGTTTCGATATTAACATCAATATATATCTTACATAACAATATGTGAACGAACCGCATTAGATCATATGCGACATATTGCTTAATCACTCAATGAGTATATAATAAAGTAAAAAAATGATTTATTTAGTCAAACATTTTGCATGCCTTCAGGAAATGTAACAAGGTTACTCAAATAACCAGTGGGGAACACAAAAAGGAACATGACGATCTACAAAAGCTGACAACCGACATCAATAGCTTGACACAGCGTCTCAGAAAACTGATTGAACAGAAAGAGGACAATGTCAGGTCACTGCAGTGTGAGTACGACAACATTATAGAAGAGATCACTCTCGTGCGTGAGAAATTTAATGCCGCATTAGATTTACTGGTGCAGCGTACTATAAATGAAGGAAGAGAAGTGGTAGCTCGTCTGCAAAAATCTCTGCAAGCTGATGTATTCTTGGGTAAAGCTGCTCTGAAAAGGATTCAATCCCTACAAGATGCGTCCGATAAAATTGCGCCACACGATTCAGAATTATCTACCGTTGCATTTATGAAAATCGAAAATGAGCTGTTAACCTCTGACTCAATTTTACGCGAGATAGATTCAAAATCTGATTTCACTTTATCATTTACCCTTGACAAAAATATTGAAAATTGTTTAGCTACAATGACAACGCTTGGCACTATTAACACTTCAAATAGAAGCACAGTTATTGCAACAATAAGAAATTCACGTTACAATATAAAGCTAAGTGGTGAAGAAACATGTGAGATACGATGCATATGTGAGATGCCTAACGGTAATGTCATTATTGCCGACGCTAAAAACAACAAGATAAAGATACTTGATAAACACTTCCATGTGGTCAGTTACTGTGATATACCAGCACATCCTTTCTACGTGTGTCAGATAACAGACGCTGAAGTGGCTGTTGCAGTTTATAATTGGGTAAGCGTACAAGAGATTCACATACTTGCACTGAAAAATGATACTATGGTTGAGAAAGAAATATTTAAGCTGACGCATCCATGCACCGGAATTAGACACTATAATGGTCATTTGTACGTTACATCCAAACAAGCGTTATACCGGTACACAATGACGGGCATGCTGCTGGACAAGATGTATGAAGACACATCGGGTTCTCACACAGGTTTACATATGATTTTATTATCAAATTAATGTTACTTATACATATCAGCGAATTTGAATTAATGGTATCATATGACGATTGTTAATAAATTTGTTTAATTATCGTCGGCCATATTCATATGTTGGTTTAAGATTGCGGGAGTACAATGTTTGCATTGAAATCTGATATACATGTGTTAAACATTTAGTTATTTATCACATTATTTATTACATTATTTATAAGTCAAAACAGATTTAATGAATACTATAAGAATTTAAATTTGTATCATTATTAAGTATTATATTAAAAAAACAAATGAAAGTAAAATGGTGTAGATGAAATCGTTTGTACACTTGTGTTTGTTTGCAGGACTAATTCTGTCTGATCCGTTAAACAAACGAGCTACTAGTTATGTATTTATAAATTTCTATTCTACTTCACAGTCTACAGGTTTGCACTGAACGCGAATGTTGATCGGATTTATGTCCTCGACCTTACAAATCACAAGGTCCTGACCCTGAACATGAGTGGACAGTTCTTGGCGTCCTTCACTGACCCGGAACTTAAACAGCCGATTGACGTACACGTGACAGAGTCAGGACAAGTGTTGGTGTGTGGACACACTTCACAGAACATCATTCAACTCAACAGCGAGGGGACATAGAAAATTGCTAATGTAGCTTCACTGAAGGAAGAAACGCAACTTTTGTCCATCTGTTGCTCGAGACACAGTGGTTTTATATTTGTAGGAAGGAATAGTAAAAATGACATTGTAGTGTATGACACAAAATGACATAATGTTGAGTGTTTAACTTAACACTTTTCTTTTAAAATTCCATTTGTGATAAAAATTAGCAGAGCTACCGATTAAAAATTGACGCATAGTGAAAATAGGTAATATCTCTATTGGCATGACATGTGCGCTATAACTGAAATGTAATGATATATCCATATCTTTATGAACAATGAACTATTATTTATTGTTCATTTATATATAATGCTTATTTTTTAAAGTAGTTATACACCTATATTACTATTTATATCACATTGTACGTTCGCAAAAAATTTAAACGAGAGAGTGACTTTGGTTTGATTTTGTTTTATTAAAATGTTATGCCACTCCCCGACGGTATCTTACTTTGACACTTATTCATATGCGCGGGAGTTGACCGTTGTTTGCATCACTTTTCTGTCATTCATATAGCCCTACCTATCAGACACATTTTTTTCTGTCCGCGACATCTTTTTCGCGAGGCAAAATTCTAGCTCACTTGAGCAGCATTAACACTTCGACAATGCTATATTGAATGAATGTGCATATACACGCAAAATACGACAGGGAAGTTAATAATTTGTAGCGAATTGTTCTCCATGTTTTTGCCTTGTATATACATAAATATAAATAAATAAATAAATAAATTAATATATATTTATATACATATATAATTAGAAATTAGACATTTATAAATAAGTATATATATATATATATATATATATATATATATATATATATATATATATATATATATATATATATATATATATATATATGTATATATATATATATATATGAGAAAAAAATTGTTCAAAGAGTGCAAACAATAAGTTTTTATACCCTAGCGCTTTAGACTATAAATCTTCTGAACAATTTCTTTCTAATATATATAATATGCTGTATTATACTTGTTTTTCCATATATGTATTAACTGATTTATGATACATAAATCAATGATTGAACTGTGTTTCAAAAGATAACACCACTTTTTGAGTACATGTATGTAAATATTGTTGTAGGTTGATGGGAGTGCTTTAGTATTGCATATTGTATAACAACTAGTATTCTTTAACGTGCAAATAAATGTGAAGTATTTTGTATTGCCATACATTACCATAAACTGTTGTATAATGCACTGAATGTGCTGACATCATTTACATGCGTCTGCTTGCGGCTAAGCCTAGAAAGATAATGACTGAGCTATAAATAAGCTAACATGATTACTGACATAGCTGTGTTGTTTGTATGTGATAATTCAATAAATAAATACACAAATATAGATGATATATAACATTATGTGTGCTTGAATTAACATCGTTACTTTACAGCTACAAACTAATATCATGCAGTTTAGACTCTGATTTATGAATGAATAGTTATCCTCGATTACCGTAAATTCGCGACCTTAACATTTAATGTCAATATTAAAATAATAACACATAAAAAAAACAACGAAAAAAAAAATAAATAAAATAAATTCATTCCTCGCTGATTTGTTCCATTATGATGTCCACACAATGTTTTTAAAGCTCTTAAATGTCAATATTCTTGACATTAGTGTAAAGCGTCAGCCATTTTGTTTTACTACCCTTGATTCGCGGGTATGACGTCATACAAAATTTCATTACAATGTCGAATAATTACTTTTAACAGTTTACATTGGTTTCTGATGCAAATGAAACATTTAACAAAAAGTCAAACACGAAATAACAATACAATATTAACATATGAAGAGGGTAAATTGCATGGGAAATGGGAGCAGCTCCCATAGCAACTGTGTCTGGGTGGATTTTTTCCAAGACCCTGTAACGTAATGTATTTTAGGCACTCTGTATAATTTTTAGGCTCTAAGAACAGACACATTCTCCTCCTTAACAGTTTTGTAAGCATTTATCAAGGCAGTCGGTGAATAATACTTCTCGCGACGATGCTTAGGGATTGTCTTAAAAACAAAAAAGAAATAAAAAATAAGCTTAATTGTCATGGTCTAAGAAACACACAATAAATCATGTGTTGGAATTGTTCATGTTTTCGAAGCGTAAAATTTCCATATATGGCAGTGCTACTACAACAGCAGACGACAACAAAAAATTGTGATATCAGATTTTAACTTAATATATATGAAATTCGATGGTCCGATATTATTGATGTTAAGAAAATATGGTATTTTGCTAATTGATTGTAATTTACACTTTTTACTTGTTTAAAATGCATTATTTTTCGCAAATCTTCAATGGTTCCAATCGAGTTAACATTCGTTTGCATATCGCCACGATCACGCATGCGCAGAAATAAATCTCGATACCGGTTACGTGATGAAAACGAAATCCGCGAATCTAGGTTAGTCGCGAATTTAGGAGAGTCGACGATACAACATGGCTAGTAGTTGCGACATAATTTAACCTACCGATAGTCAACAAAAGTATGTCAGAGTAAGTTAAAACCCTGCGAGATACCTGTATTCGCAATTTCAATTTTCAAAAAAAAATGCCGTCCTTCTGTTCCACAAAGTTATACATTGATAATCTTTATTTGGCACATAACATTTGTTTCATTATGTTAAATCAGTTTTTGCTAGAATGAACTGCTTTAGCCAGCTTTAGTTGAATTGAGACATTTGATTGTTCCTGTGCAGGACTAGTAGTTGGTGTCGTAAGAGTGATCTAAAGAACACTCCCCTTAAAGGTATCAATACTGAGACCTCCAAGTCGCTAAGCGGACACAATACCCACAACGATATAGCCACCAGACCAGCTTTAACTTCCAAAGGATACAACAGCAATCATAAGATATTAGCCCTAAAAAATAGGCATTTGCAAAACGTGTGTTTGTAACGAGCGAAATATAAGATTTATTTATTAGATGCATTACTTGCATTTTTATTGAAACAATTGTAATGATTTGTGATGTCCATATATTTATTACAATACATGGATATCAAATAAGTTTTTGCCCTTAGGTAAGGTATCACCTATAATCATATAAGCGTGTATCAAGCATAACCAACTTGGTTTAATTGCTGTCGATGAATCACAAATGGAAATAAAACACGTATACGATAATGTATGTAAAAAGTTTACTCCAGTAAATCGTAAACGTATGTGTTGAAAGCAATACACATGATTAAATGCTATAATTATCTTAAACGTGTTACAATTCTAATCAATTAACACTTTGATTTGCATCGATCCTTATGAATTGCAGAAGTCGTAGTATATCCCAGTTTCTAATTAATTTTTAATATATAGTGACTTGATGTTTATCAAATCGTTTCTATTAAATATATACTGACGTACTCGTTCTGTGTCGATAAAGTTTATTTGCAAAAATATAAAAACAATTCAATGAGACATTAATCCACAAAATTATACGAGCTTTATTGTTAATGTTTTCCATAGTTTCTATGCATGGTACTGTACTATATACAATTAAAATATCGAGTAATGCTCGACTGTTTGATTTGAGGCCAATCTCCATACACATAATATATTTTCACGACAATGTAAACTTGATATTACATTGCAATATTTACCAGTTTCGTATTTAGGAGGAATACTAGGAAATCAGCACAGAAACGTATAACTCATCCCTGATATATTTCGACCAATAAGTTCTTTTTCAAAGTTTGTTTTAATTAATTGACTACTTATTTATCTAACATAACATAAAAAAGCATATTGACGTCAAAAGGCAAATAAACATGACATGGCATCACGACTTCAAAACAGCAGTGTCGCAAATCAGCGCAAAAACAATCACATGCTTATATAAAAATTGCAAATGCATTATAATGATCGTAATAACAATACAGTTATTATTATGAAATAAAACTTGTCGAATAATCACATGATCGTTTACAATCATTTAACTGAAGACTCACAAGGATTAGCTTACAATTACACAATTTTATAGAAAGAAGTGCACGCCTATAGATCTACTCAAACTATGTATGATTGATGAGCTTTTATTCATTCATATATTTATCTACATCGGCTAAAATCACATATTATAGGTTAGTGTTGTTCTGTGCCTGACTCAACCCTGTATTGTCAGGGGCAGGTAATCCACGCTATTGTTGTACTTCCTTTCAAGAAATTGTAGTAAATAACTGTTTGTGTAGGATTAAACAATTATGAAACACACATACAATGGATCTATTTAAAGAACGGCATTTTAAATTCGATCATTAGGATAGTGACTGAAATATATCATAGAGAACGAAAGAGCTTATGTCTACACTTATTCTGAACAAGGATATATACTGTTTGTTTGTTCGTCTCTGTTTTGAAATATACTTAAACAATCGCCTTGAAAATACGTTACGATTTACTAAGAATGTTACCTCTTTTCGTTTTACATGTGAATGTTCATTACAAATACGTTAATGAAATGACAATGCATTTATTTAATTAATGAAAGAAATATAATCAACGTTTAATATGTTGTAATTGAATCTTTGCGACTAAGGTATCTCTGCAACTTTGTATCCATACACGGGCGGCAACACCTCTAAATTGAAGTATTTATCACTCGCCGTATTGTCATAATTTAACGAGTTTAGATAAATATTGTATAGACAGATTGCGCCCCGTACGAGGGTTCGTTTCATAACATATACGACCAGAAAAAGATTTTCATGAAATATTGATGTTCGTTTAAACTTGGAATAACGGTAATTTAGTGATGATATATCACACTATATAGTATATAAATATTTATATTATATACACTTAATGACTTTGCACTTGTTAATGGAAGGATATAAATTACATGCTTAGTTATACAAAGTGCGAGCAGATGGTTAATGGTAACTTAATGTTAATATTAACTGTTGAATGAAGTAATTAATCATAGTCTTTTGATGATTTATGTGTAATCGGAATTATTGAGTGTTAAATGAAACATGTAAGATTTTTAGAAAGTCTTTTCATAATAGAGAGTTGACACGAAACCATTTTAGTATTTTCTTCTATAGCGAGTGTAACCATTCACTAAGATGCCAATCGAACAGAATCCATGCACTTTGAGATAGAGAATCGGGTCACTTTGTTTGTGACGTGAAGCGAAGCAAAGGTCATTTGTTGAAGATAGCATTATATCCCAAATACAATTTACCGCATTTAATCGATTATCACAACGGTTGTCCTAAATATTTCTATTTATAAAATTCTACTTCTTACTTAAATAAATAACTATATTTGGATGCTTTTGTTAATAATACCAAATAGGCCAAACACTTTCTGCAACTGACAACACATTTTTACCGTATATAAAATAATGTTTATGTTCTCTTTCGCTCCCTTTTTATAACAACAGTTTCTTCCTTTAGGACACCATATATATTCTTCAGGCTTGTGACGCTGAATTTCCAACAGCACGTGGCGCAAGGACATGTTTAACACTTTGAATAGCTATTGTCGGATATATGTATTGTGCATCAATGCATTCGTAAAATTGATGCAAAGTGGACAATAACGCGGCAATAATATATTCATTGTGATGCGTTGTTGTTACATAGATATGATTATTATGAAGTACTGAGTATTTTGTTAATTTTATTATTAAAATGTATTAATGAAATCTTTAATATCGTTAATAAAATGCAATGGTTTTGTTTTTACAAAGGTAATACATGTATTAAAACATTCACAGCGTATACAAATACAATGACGAAAATTTGCATGGAACATTTTATCTGTCAAAATGTCATTATTAATGCTATACATTATATATGTACTCTTTTGTAAGTAGTAAAGTAGCGCTCAACTGGAATATATATATCAAAATATTTTGAGTATTCGATTTGAATACCTATACTGATATGCGCAGTAACATAACACAGTTGTATTTAACGAACTTGGTGAAAAAGCATTCGAATTAATTACATATTGAGGAATAATGATAAAAGAAACGTCTGGAAGGGGAATATGATATTAAATTTACAGAAAACGGAGAAACTTAAATATATACAAGGCATCATGTATGCATATTCTTGATTTCAAATATAACCGAAGCTTAATAAACATTTTTTTTCTATGCTTTGTTTTTATTTTCAGCCGTGCTCGGTGAAACGGGGTTTAATGCATGCATGTGCAAACAATCAAGTTTAGGCGGAAAGTGTCGTCCCTAATTATCCTGTGCGGACTGCACAGGCTAATCTGAGACGACACTTTCCGCCTTAACTTGATTTTTCCGTAGAAGAGACTTTTTTAAATAAAAAAGAGCATCAAAGCGGAAAGTTTTGTCCCTGAGTAGCCTATGTAGACTGCAAAGGCTAATCCGGGACGACACTTTACGCACATGCATTAAACCCCTTTTTCACAGAGCATGGTCCATATAAAAAGCAGGAGTTCGTTACAGTTACGTGCGCTCTCTATCTGTTGTCATTTTCATAAAGTGGTTTCCAATTAAAACAGTTCTATTTTGATTTGTCAGAACTGTGGCACATACAAGTAGGGGTTTTGTTCTTTATCTCGTTATGTTGTTGAGCATAATTGTTAACTCTTCAGATATATGCCTGTACAAATCTTCTAAAAGCAATGGTTCACCAGACAAGCTGTTTCATAAGAAACAATCTTCAGTTGTATAGTCACATGATGATCTTTTTAGTTTAGTACTTCCTTATGACATAACTTACTTGCAATCGAACATTTATTAAAATGTATCGACAAGATGCCTGAAATCCTCCTTATCAAGAAGAATACGCACAGCTCTGTCATATCTTGGCATGACAACACTTGAACACTATCTACAAAACTTCTTTTATCAGTCTGCGGAGTGAGAAAGTTGGATTTTTATGTTTTAAAGCGACCAACACAATATATTCAACTAAATGTCCTCTAATTTAGACAACGTTCAGCTTTAATATTTAAATTTGAATAATAAATTGTGAACAAATGGGCACATTTAATGGCCATTTTTTATATCAATAGTTATTCCCCGGTGTCGACCAGTTCACGGCCACCACCCTTTGGTTGTCCATCGGTTAAAATGGTTAGCACCGATATTATCTCTTTTGAAAAAAAAAGTGTAGTCCTCTGGTAACGACCAAGTGCATGCCGATTAAACGTCGGCTGCCTGTTTGGCTGACCAAGTTAAGGGCCAAGCTTTAATTAGAGTTGGGATGGATCAGTGGGTGGTGTAAATGCACTTTGTCTGAAATGAAAAGAGAGATTTCCACCAGGAACGACTTAGTGCACGCTGACTACCCGTCGGATGGGATGCTTGTTGAGCTGACCTAGTTTGGTGTAAGGTGTAAATAAGTTTGGTAGTCAAAGTTGTGCACACATATGCCGATATGTCCATGGTACTTTCTGACAGCTAGGAGTTATCCCCCGGTATCGACAAAATGCAAGCCAATCACCCTTCGACTGCGTGTTGGGCTCACCGAGTTTCGGGAAATGGTTTGAATTAGTGTGTGGAGTCAGACGGTGTAAATACACGCCTTCTGCACCCTGTCCGGTGAATGGATGGGCATCTGAAATAGCCGCTTTCCGGCAACTTTTCACTCGTCAGAGTCTTGAAAGCAATACTGTGTTATCAGCATAATGAATATATCGAGAGTCAATTCTGTCTTCCTATTTACGATATGATGACAGAGCACTGACCTTGAAATTCTGCAACATGGAAGGAATTTGATGCGTAATTGTAACTGGAGCAACATGCATATCTATATGTCGTTTTAACTTAAACAGAATATTCAGGATTTCCCTGAAATGAAAAGTGTTACTTTTGTCAACGCTGTATTAAGGCATATCCATACAGACGAATTGATGCGGCTCATGTTTTAGGGGGATTTCTCTAAATATAAGGATTTATTTATTCTTTTACTAAGGCGGGCGAAATTCTCACGCATTTTATGAAAGCTTAATAAAGGTCTATTCAGCTGGTTTAGTTCACATACAATAGTTTGCACCGTGCTAAATGAATACTGAATATAATAATGTTTTATGGTTTTGACAGTAAATATTATATTCATGATTTATATTAACGGTATTTCTATCATAAATGCGTTCTTATTTTTTTAAATCTCTTTTTTAAATCTAAAGATCATGTTTTGCAAACATCGTACTGAAAAAATGTGTTGCCTGCCTAATTATTATTTATTTTATCAGAACACGTGCTCAACAAGCTTGAAATATATAATGCAGCGATTTTGTTTGCCCAATGTGGAAAAGTACCGATACTGTAACAATTAGGAAAAAAATCGCAACAATCATGAAATTGGGAAATTTCGCGTCGTGGAATCTTCAGATTAGGAAATATGGGTCTTTTTAAAAGCTTGGTTTAAATTGCACAAACCAATTTAAATATTAATGTCCATGAATTTTGACTTGAAATGTTCAGTTTCAGTGCACATTTTATTTGTTCACTTTAATAATATTCACTTTTGAAACAAAATTGACACAATTGTTTTGGGAATTTTTCTGACCGGACATGGAAATTTTGTAGTATAAATTGGAAAAGTACCTTCTACGGTTATTTAATAAAGAAGGAAAAAAATCGCTGTAATCATCCATGTATGGTTTAATAAAACCATTTCAACAGTTTTTAAAATTGTAGTCATGGCTACTTTGATGACTTTAAGGCCTCTTGTGCAGGGTTGGCACCAATCGACCGCCCCCGGTTTTAACCGGCGGTTTTTACCGGTTAAAACCGCCCCGGTCAATACTCCCAAAGTGGTCATTACTGGTCAATACTGGTCGATTGAACTTTACCCCCAATTTTGATTAATATTCCATGCTTAATTAAACAATATTGATAATATGAATTAAACAGACATGTTGCCAATAATGTCTTAAGCTATTAAAACCCACTATTTTATACCTGTTCATGCAATTTGTAGGTCAATCTCTCAAAATTTTGAAAATGAGTCAAGTTGGTCAATTGGATTTTGCTGGTCGATTGATTTTTTTGTTTTCAATTCTAACGAATTATGAATGCTCAGAAAATTCTGTGCTTGATTCAATAAGAACCTGTCAATTACTGTGTATTAGCTGTTCCTCATGCCTCACTGTCTCCACAGTCTTTCACAGTCTTCAAACCTATACAGGTTAGGGCATCCAAAACTGATAATAGGGCCTTACATGGCACCTTTGACACAACCCTTACTTGTCATGTATTCTTGCCTGGATTTCTTTAATATAATAGTGAAAAAATATTTTATTTTACCATTGATATAAAACAAACAAAGGAAAGAAATAATTGAAAAGAAGAGTCTAGAGTAGACCCACAATTGGTAAACATTATACATTGTATGTTGCCAAAATCAAGAACTTTGATTGCTTATTCATTTGAAGACCAATTGAACTTTAAAAATAGAAAACCCTCTTAATATGGAAAGGAGACAAGTTAGAAGTAACTATTAAATTAATAACATTAATAGCAAGTTATCTCATTTTGTTTGAGTGAAATGAAATAGCCTAAGGGCAGATTTCCTTTATTGTCACTATCAGAGACATACCAGTGCATGCATTTTATTACCAATTAAGGCTTAGGGGCCAGATCATTTATGATCCTAGAAACCACAAGAGTTTTGTTTGTCCATCAGCTTATCAAATAGATATATCAATAGATCAGTGAAATACTATGGTAACTACAATAGTTATAATACTTCAGTAACAGATGTGATACACTGAGATAAAGATAGTGCCATAGTTATTTTGTATTTGAGACCGTTTCCATAAATAATAAAGAAGTATTTGTTACAGCTTTAAAGCTTTTTTTACAATAGATAACTAAAAAAAGTTCATCAATTACAGAATAATGATTGATTTAATATAGAATAGCTTAAATTCTTCCTTTGTCATGTTTAAATGTTACAATTTTCAATCGACCAGTATTGACCAATAATGACCAGTATTGACCGGTTTTAACCGGGTATTGACCGCCGGCCCGGTCAATACCCAATTGACCGGTCAATATGCCAACCCTGCTCTTGTGATGTCACTTTAAGTTTTCGATAATGTTATATTTGGTATTATTTTCTTAGTTAATAATGGAATTTTATGTAAAGGTAGTGTGTATTGTCCACTTGGTTACATAAGCATCCTGCTCATCGGCAAAAAATCTATATTCTATGATGCAGCTTTACTGTATTATTTTTATACCATATGTATTAGAATTATTATCATTGTACTTAATGCAGCTGATAGCATGCTGCATTATTGATAAAGGATAAATACGTGGCTACAATAAATGAGGCTAGTATATCAAATTAGACAGGAAGACTATTGATCCAGCGATTTACTGGCTATGAAAAAAGGTATTAAGAAGCCAAGGTTTCTGTAATTTTAAGATTGGACTTCCTTTGTTGTAGAATACAATTCTAATATATAATATCGCTTTCTGGTATTCTGTCCTGGCTGGTGTAATTTTCAAACCTATCCTTCTTCTTTTTACGCAGACGCCCATAATAGCGATCGTTACCCGTGGCACTTGAAAGAGTTCACCTAAATTTTTGCAAAAAAACTACTTGGCGTAAAACTTCAAACACAAAATAATTTTGTATATGGGGAACTTGGAAGAACATCCTTGCTAACTAAAAGAGCCATCAATGTAATACGGTATTGGTTGAAAATTATACAGTTAGAAGATCATACGTGTGTAAAGTGTATTTATAGACACATATGTGAGAATTAAATAAATAAACCAAATAAACATTAATGAGCAAATTCTGTATGTAATCTGTTGCAGACCTTAGGCTTTCAATATGCATGGCTGAACCAAGGTGTAGTTGATTAAAAGTGTTTTTTAACCTTGGTAAAGTCAAGATTAAATGATACAAAATTGGATGTCATAACTTAATGATTCCTCAAGAGAAATACGTTACAGGCAGTTTTGTAAATTTTAATTGCAACATTACTTTTAAAATGTTAGCATAAATAAGTTTAGATCTGATATTTGTAGATTAAGGGTGTCATCCCATAGATTAGAAATAGAATCAGGCAGATGGCACAAACCTGAAGCCATACCATTTCAAGATAGAAAATGTCAACATTGCAATGTTCTTTAGGATGAATATCCTTTTTTTAGAATGCTCTTTATATGATGAAATAAGAAATTGTATATAAATAATTATTACTGGCAAAGACCATGCATGATAACATTTATTGAAATAATGCAATCGGATAATACAAGTACCAACATAAACTTAGCTATGTATGTACATAAAGCATTTAGTCAAAGAAACCTGTATACATATCATTATGATTAATTCTATATAATGCATCCCCCAAACTTGACTTCTCGCACTCTAGTAGATTCTTCTTTGTTGTTTTTGATGTTACCGTTATAGCATTGATTGTGAAATAGATTCTAAATGTTGAAATCCAAAGACAATGTGTCCTAGACCTTTTCATGTATTGATACTCAATGTAACAACTTTTGAAATTTAATAGTGATCACATGTCATGCCTTTATATATGTTACTATGTTTTAATCATGTAAACTCATGGACGGTTTGTCTATTGTATATATTAAATAAGCCAATATTGTCTATAGCTTGATGGTGTTTAACTCTAAGTCATAGAAACTGCAGATTTCTGCGCCAAATAACGTTTTTGTGTTCGCCTTGTTGATACTAGAATTGAACCGTTGATGCGCCAGGATGAAATCGATCTTGGTGTGTAGTGGTCCGTTTGAAGCATGCCAGGTCGCTGTTCTGGACGGTTGGTGCGGGCAGGGTGAGTTGTTGGCTTCTTGAGAACCCAATAAGTCTCAGCCGTCTTTCGTTTATCTCTCCTATGTCGAATGTACCTTATCTCCCTAACCAGTCTGTGTTTGGTCGAATCTGGCGTTCCAATCGATTTGACGATAAGAATGCATTTCTTAGGGGCCTTGGTACGATGAACTCTAAATCTTCACGAACGTGTTTGAACACATTGTATTTGTTATCTGATGTTGGTGCGTTAACCTAGATTATAGTAATATTGCTAGATATCGCTGAGATACGCATGGCGATGAGCCAAGAGGTGACTGGAGTGCAGTCTATGACGCTATTGACTACCTCTTTCAAAACTATGAAAGCAACCTCATGGCAATGTTTAGAAACCATAGTTGTTTAACGATTGCGATAATAAAATAAAAATATTCACATTAAAATGTTATATACTCGCTTAAGATAATTATGTATACGCGTTTTATAAAACAGGAATTTAATCTGTTCTTTTCCAAGCACTGAACATTAACGAATGGTTAAGTAGACACAGGTGTCAATCCTACTTTTTGAATATCTTATATATGAACCAAAGTTGATATAAAAAGGGCAAGCAAAATACCGGTATGTCAACCAAGAAAGTCAAGCTAGCAACACATTGCAAATATACTCACCATTACCTTGAAGACTATCCAGACGGTGCCGTAGAGGCTGAAGATGTCCCCGAGTATGGCCCAAATGTCCCAAAGTTTGATGATGTGCAAGTATTCAGAGGGAGGCAGGTCCGTCTCCTCAGAGGAATCAGGCTGGTAGAACCGTGTGTAGTACTTACCCATGACCACTTTCGTTTTATGTAGGTAATGGTATTTATAATTATTGACTCAATAATAGTCACTTTTAGAGACATTTAACAATATATGTATACTATATAATGTGCTTAACACATAAAATTAAAATAAAAGCGGTCGATTTTCTTCGTGTGAGTCATTTATATGCACATTAAATTCAAGTTACTCAAAATGTGTGTACGTGCGTGCTATCTATGCGAATGCTGCGACAACAGCTTTAATACTCACCAGTAAGATGTACACCTGAACGATGAGATGGTGAGTATAAGAAAGGGGCAGGTGAACAGACATCAGACGTAGACAGCAAAAACGACACTTATATCAGAGAAATTCAGATATTTAGGTTGACATTCGCTCTGCTACTTACGTTGTAGACTTGGATATCAATCATGACAGTGAGGACTTTGACTTTGTTCGTAATTTCATTTCATCGCTCCTCAAAAAGGTGTTACTCTGGTCTTCTTCCTACCGTTGAGTAATCAATTGGTTTTTAAATTTAATGCGCTTTAATTACCTTTTATTATTGTTAAGTAAGGTTGCAATGCTAAGAGGTTAAATTTTATTTACACTTATATGTATTATGAATATTGCTGGGCCAAGTGTTAGGTTGAGCGCTCTAAAACCGGTTTAAACCCCGCTTGCTTTGCATTGACTGTTCAAAGGCGATGACCCCAGCTTTATTCTTCAATGTGTGTATGTTGTTTCGTATTGTGCAGTTTTGTACTGTTCTGGCAATTGGTCCCTTGCCTTAAATAAAGGACCAGCTAATTTTTATAATGAGAATACAATACTGCTCCAGCAGCTGCAGTTTCACTTCTTTATATTGAGTTGAAGAATAATGCAGGTGATCAACAGTCAGATAAAGAAGTCCACTATGAAAATTAGGACAAAGAATATCAGAGAGAAACAGGTTAACACCTCTTCTGTTTGTCACCCAGCAGACGAAGACAGTGGTCGGTGAACACTAGCTCTACTACTCAACTATTTTACGTAGATTATAGAGAAACAAAGAGAGGCAAGTAAACAACCGCCTTGCTACGCACACAGCAGTTAAAAGGCAAGTAGATACTAGATGTTTAACTCAGCAGACTTAAACGTCAAAGATGACAATGAGAAAAATGAGAATATAAAGAAAGGCCGATGAACACTAGAAGTGATGCTCATCCAGAAGGTGTAGACATCGACGAAGACGCTTAGGACGAACATTAAGAAAACTAGATCGGTTGCTCATACAGCAGACAAAGACATCAAATACGACATTAAATAAAAGACTATCAGTGAGAGACATATGAGCTGCCTCCTGATAACAATTCATGAGACAAAGACGCGAAAGTCGAAACTGAGGAAGAAGCGTATTACAAAGGTAGATGGACGCCTGCTCTTCTACTTCGCAATAAAACGAAGACGGTTAACATGAAATTTTGCTAGTCTTTGAGATGTCGAACTCAAAAATGACACTGATGACACAGGGTATAACTGAAAGGCAGGTGAACGTTCGCTACTAACAAAGCAGAAGTAGACATCCAAAATGAAGCTTTGGAGCAATAGAATAACGGAGCGGTAGAAGTACATCAACTCTGCTCCTCACCCAGCAGACGTAGACGTCAAAGATGACACTGAGGACGGAGAGTAACAGAGAGAGGCATGTTAATACCAATAAGGCCGCACCGATCTTCTTCGAGACGTTCACTAGTACCAAGTCTGCAATTGAAAGCCAATGGGCCAGTATACAGTAGCATATCTAGATTAAAAAATAACGTTATATATATATATATATATTTGTCAATATCTGCTCATATGTTTTGGCAATAACATTGAATGCCAAGAAATCTAGCAACTACTCTACCTTACATAGTGTTATGGAGACGTTGAAGCAATATTGACCATGCTTATTTGACTGAACACAGCAGTATAATCCGGAAGCCAAAATATGATTAAGTCAGTTTAAGTCATTAATGAGCTGATATTACTTCCATTAGTTTTCAGCCGTATCCTCTCTTGTCAATATGATGTCGCGAACTGCTCCTGAAGGTACTGACCGTATATTATTGCTATAAAAGCTACAATATGCGACGCCATAAGTGCGTCTCTTGCAATGTTATTTTTTTTCTTTGCAGACAAGGTGTTTATGTGATAATTGGAGAAATACCAACAGGATATTTTATCGAAAATACCAGCATTGTGGTATTTTTGAATGATGTTGAAATTATTTCCGAAAGCAATATTTTCATTCTTAGAAAATCCGTCAATTAAAGATATATATTCCAAACACGGATTTCTAAGGTAAGCTATATTATTTTAATATTTTTTGCGTAGAAAGAATCACGTTAGATATTAATTATGCAATACAATCAGCTTTCTATGTGTCTCAGCTAGGGGTCCATGAAACATTTCGAGCATTCAAAGCTCTTTGTAGCGTATGGTTGGTAGAAACTAATCCATTTTAATTAAATCAATGTACCGTTGACAAGTGTTCTGATTCAATTGGAAAATTTTATTAGAAAATGTATTGAAAATATGTTTTACAGTGCTCTAAATTATATTTGCTTTATTATGTAAGATAACCAATGCAACATGTCGTTCGTTGTTCTATATAACCAGTTACCATAAAGGTAGCATATTTTGCCAAATCTTAAATAACCTTGATTGAGCGATGAATAGGAACAAAACGCTGGTAGACATTGAAAAACTCAGATTTTTTCCCATCAACACGACACTTATGTAGAGAATGTTGCTCTGATGAAATCTTAAAAGAGTTCGAGTATTGTTCTGGCCCGTAGTCAACTATGGCTGCCAGGGATGTGTTGGCTTGCTTGGTGAAAGTTTCTTTCTGTCATTGCGGTTTCAGAAGACCCTTTGGATTATTTTAGCTCAACATAGCACATTTGATTGATTAAGTAGTGCATACATGTGTGAATAATAAAATACCAGCAAAGTATAAGAACGTTTTGAGTTCACAATAGAGCAGCAGAAATACAAAAAAGAACAGTTTAAGCAACTCAAGGTCTGTGGTGGCGCGTATTTAATGCTATATATATATAGAAGTATTTTGGTTATTTAAGTTACATGTGTTTAATACATTTTACGTTATGAAGATACATTTGTCCTGTAAGATTATTTTATCTTGATATCTACCATATCATACTTTAAACGACAATTAAGCTCCTTTTTGTCGAATGTGTGTTTGTCTTTGTATTCTTCTCTATTGGCTGACATTACTTGTTTATTTTGTCTTCATGCCCTTTGTGTATCATACCAATGCTTGTTAAACAAGGGTTAAGCTCGCAATGACATGTGTCAGGCTAAATATTTATAGTTAGTACCTCTCATAGGCTTAATTATTGATATCATTTTGTTATAACCTATACATATTATGCAAGACAAGTTCATATTTTGTACCGATATGACTAATGCAAATAAGTCAATGGTTAAAGTCACAATTTAAAGGCAGAATCAAATATGTATGGATTATTTGTTTGTTTTCTGTATATAAGTTTTCTCTTTGTTAATGCTATTTCATTTTTGTTCTGTGTCGGAGCAATATAACCTCAAAGCTTAAAATTTGTATTAAATCAGTATGTGCATTTTTTAACCATCCATCTTTAGAGCTAGTTTTATATTGATATTTTATACAATTTAAGTCATGGGTATATATAAAAAGTTCTTGATCAGCCTTATTATATGTACATGAGAGTGCATGTAATACACCTATTATGTCTGTCTTTTTAAATGGTGATGTGTCCAGGTTACAGAGGTGTTACTATTCTTACAGTGACGGGAAAGGGTGGGTGCTGTCTCTTTTCCATTTACAGCGGTGTTACTATTCAAACAGTGACATGTGACTATCTGATCAATGTTCAATATGTAGTGTGCATGGTACAGTTATAGGAGAGGGCTGTTTATTTCAATTTTGTCGAAGCCATATTTCAGTGGTGGTCTTATTCTGCCAGTGACAGGGGACAATCTGGTCAATCCTCAGCTTCCAAAAGTTTTCTTTCGTGGCTATGAGACTGTAAGTACTTCAGTTATTACTTCGAAGACAATTCATGTCACGTTGCATTGGCTTACTCCAGAACAAATGTGTCATTTGTGAAGCTTTAAATTACATAGCTGTTCTAAGACATGCAATCATGTGGTTAGAAGTCCTTAGCCAAAATAATGAATATATCATCTGTTTTTTTTACAGTCAGAGCCGTGCATTCCAAATGTTAACTCTACCAAAATCCTGTATTGTAAAGTGCCTGCAGCTCCCACAGGTGTCACAAACCATCTCAATTCGGCAACATGCCCGGACTGTCTGGAATTGGACATTGTTGTGAAACTGGACGGCTTTGACAAAACATTTATATTTAACTACTTCCATGATCCGACATTGTCAAAGTTCGACAGTGGCTTGCATCTGTTTAATGCTGAAGAACGATATCTCACTATATCAGTTAGTGCATAACACAAATAACTGTGAAAATCTTTCTTTTAAAAACACAGCACTTACGGTATTAAAATTGAATCACAAACTCATTTAAAATTATGTGGATAATATTTTGTAGACTCTTTGTAATAGCTCACCAATGTACGATGTGTTATTTCGTGCTCGATGAGCCGTTGTTAGAAAGGGAAAGTATGGCCGCACACACTTCAGTACTGTTATGTGATAAAGACTTTACTTTTTGTAAAATGTATTCCCAATATTAAGCTTATGTATACCCAACTTATCTCGGATGAGATTTGCATTTGGGCAACTATTTTTAGAAGTTGTCATAATTATTTACAACAAGTACAATCTGTATTGCAGAAACGTATATGTATGTCTACCTTTAATTATGTTCTAAAATCAAATGCTGTATTAAACAATTTGTGCATGTTTTATAATTGTGGAAGCGTGTTGAGTGAAACTTTTTATTCCTTAGGGCAAAAATCTGCAATTACTATCATTTTCTGACGTCGACATCACTATTGGCATATAACAATGCAGAATTGTAGAAATATCAGACGCCTTTATTGTATGCAAAGCACCTGAATCGCAACCCAAGCCAGGAATATCCGGCCTTGATAATCCTGAAGTTAATGTTAGTATTCACAAAACCAATTCACACTTATATTTTGTGATTGTAGTTTGTTTTAAACCATTATCCACATATACTAATGTTTGCTAATTATTCTTTGCTTTACTAGTTTAATAAACAATTATCAACAGATACGAATGTTTACTTATTATTATTTGCTTTGCTTTCTTAATATATTCTTAAGAGATATGGTCCATAACGGTTGGCAAAACTAACCATAGTCTGATTTCACTTCCAACTTTAAAAAACTGTTCGTTCTTTCAATTTCGTCGATTGTTTTGCAGGTAACAATTGGTAACATGGAAACAACATGGGCTACCTGAAATATAAGACAGAGGTCCAGAACATCCCACTGATTGCCGGAGTCTCAGCGGGAGGAGCTGTGCTGCTCATTGCAATAGGTCTATGGGTCTTAATTCAATATTTCATTGCTAGTTGTTTATGTGTGAAATAATATGTAAATATCTGTTTCAATACCAGATGCATGTTTTCAACTTAAGTAAATTATGCGCCACCAAATCACTACTTCTGCATGTCAAACATTTGCCAATAATATGTTTGTATTAGTAATATTATTTTTAAATTATTTATTATCAAAATTGGTATTGTTGAACAAGAAACTAATACAATTAAACATGTTTGTGTTTTGCAAGATTGTTGTTTTAATAGAAATATATCAATTCATTTAATGTGTAAATATATATTTGTAAGTGGCAAGTGTTGGCTTCATCAAATTACGAAAAAGGATAGCGATGACAAAGGCGGTGCATAAAGGGCATTAATACGAATATAGTTTAGTTAATTATTCTTACGTTACTTTGGTTTGTTTCAGAAAATATCAGACCGCCAGAAGAACATCCGTATTCGCATACCGTTCATTGATAGATGTCAAATCGGTTGACGGTTTAGCCATGTTTGGTTTACTTACCTTTTATTAACAATTCGATCCGAGCTTGTATAAATAATTGCTTACATTTCAGTCATTACTATCCATCGATTTAAAATGACATGCTTGTCGTACCCGACTTGCTCCTGACTATTTTTAAGTCATGCACCTATTCGTATGAAAATAAATTGTATTTATTAACAGAAAAATTTGTATTTACGTGTGTTTTATGGTATCATTTATTTATAAATATATATAATATAATATTTTGTTTCCAATAAACATTTATCACGTTTTGATATAGTTTTAAATACTACATAAACGCAACATTCAATATTTTAACATGGAAACATGAACGCAAATATTTGTATATACTATAAACTTATCAGCAATGAAAGCAAATAACCAAGCAAATACGACATTTACACACTGCACATCAATATACAAAACAATTATCTCATCGGAATAAGGAAGCTGTCGGAGATATTTTATCCCCTCACCTCCGCGGATGGATTGATTTCGAAACGATAAAATGTGCGTTTTTTCACATTCTTCCATAAATAAAGAAACTACAGTTTGTGGCTGACCAACTAAGTAACATAAAATCTTCACCATATATTACGTTCTATCCACACACCTGCTTTAATTTACTGTTTAAGTTATCGCATGATCCATATATGAGTGTTCAATTATTTCTGTACACATGTTAACCAAAATAGTAATGTGACAGTACAACTGATTCGACATTTATTCTGAATAGTGCCTTTCATATTTAAACCGGTTTTCATCAACCTTGCTTTAGTAGTTTTTGAAGTGACGCATAATCCATATTTTAGATTTCTGTTCATGTCTGTATCCTTTGCAATCACGATGATTGCATGACAGAAAACCTCAAATAACCTAAAATATTTCATGTTATCAAGATACCGCGATGCATTAACATAGCATAATGTACTTATTCAGTTGTGGCAGGTTTGAGAGTAAAGTTTTCACATGTTGTAGAAAAAGCACGCAGAACAAATATGTCCACTGAATGGGCATCAAATCACATACCGACTTCATCAACCGAATTTCGCCAGGTTTTGAGTTATCGTAGAATTTAGATCAAGTTTGACGGACAGACGCATGCACGAACAGACGTCATGACGCTGATTTTGAGAATGAGATGGTGCACACACAGGAGCAAGACAAATGTTTAGAATGACATTATTTCAACATGGTATCGTTTTTTAATTGATTTGATGTTTATATAACCTGTCAATGTGCTTACCTTTGTTACACAAACAACCAACAAATCACAAATTACTGTCATGCATTGACTGTTGCGTGACAGTAAACCAAGCTTACATCATTTTTGTTTATGTTCATTATTGTAATATATTTATTTCCTTGTATATTAGTACACTACCTAACTGTAACACGAATTTCGCTCCTGAACATATAAATGGTGGTTTATTATTCCCTTCTTTATTTTTCACGTCTTATCCTGCGTTAGCCCTTTTCCATGTCATAGTGTCTATGTTTAAGGTATTGCAGCATTTAACACGGCCGTGACTTTTTAATGGCCCACCTATACTCTTTTTATGTCTTTATCACTTCCGGTTATAACATATCCGCAAATTACCACATCGAAACAAAGTGCCGCTTTGCTATTCTGAGAAGCTCCTGTCATTTACAAAGCTCTCTATTGTTCTTGGCTTTATCAACTCGACTCCCTCTGTCTTACTCGAAATGCGGAGATGCTTCTGCAGCTCCTTCCGGAGAGAGTCTTCAATGGAAGAAGTTGGTGGCCGGTTGCTCGCGGTAAGAATCTCGTGAATTGATTGCCGGAAGCTTTCCCTGACGTCGTTTGTCCTCAGAAGACCACGAATAGCCGACTCCAGCGGCCGAATTTTGCGTTCATCTGGCGTCTTCTTGTACAGTTCCTGAAAATGAGCGGAATGTAATGAGTGTTGCATAAACATTGTGTTTCTGTTAAAAGTATTTTAAATGAGACACTAATAAGGCAATCGCCTTACTTTCTATTTAACGAATATAATAAAGTATCACAGACACAAAGCAACCACAACACAGCTGAAACAAAAGACAAATCCACTATTTATTCTTACGGACTGACGGAGAGACACATGCAATGATTAACGCCTCTCACACGAGTGGTGGGGGGTTTGCATAACAGTTCACTTTTTCGACACATAAAACATAAAACATTATATGTTTGTAAAGAGTTTAAAACTAACATGAGCAGCAGCAAAAAGACTCCCACTCAACATATAGTTACCGTTTACAGTCAGAGCAAATTGAAACAAAAACAATATCACAAGAAATGTGTCCGTCGTACAAGAACGCCACTAGACACATACATGCGTGTTGAATTGACAGTCATCACGTGAATGTATGTTAAAACTTATTTAAGCTCAAACATTAACGAAAAGTTATAACAAACGAACACAATTTACTTCCCTTCTCAATAAAATGACGATGCGACTTATGAAATAATCTCTGAAAACATGTTTTTAATTAATATCGGATTGTTAACCAACTGCTTGGCTTAAACATAACGATAAAAACGAGCTCATATGAATTTAAAAAACTGCAAATACATCAACAAACAACAAGACTTGTATTGGTTGTCAAATAAAAAGTTTAACTAGCCATTCCGAAAATCAACCTGCTATGCGTTGTTTCATTAAAACTTGCGGACGTCGTTGTATTTCCGAAAGTGTTCAATTTGAAATCATTTGGTTCATAAGATATATTTTTTTATTCAGAATGTACCGTGTCATTATATTAAAGCGCAATACACTCAATGTGTGTATTTGAAGCTTGAATGTTTTTATCTGGCTTTGACCATGTTTTTTCGACACGTACAGATCAGATGTTTCGGGCTACATTTTCACAAAGAATTAACTAGCACTGTTCTGCATTTCATCGGGGTATGAACTGTCTGAATAAAGTGTTATTGTGATAAGCGTTTACTGATACATCAGGCGTTATTTCAGTAACAGTTCATTCAACGATTATATGCAGATCAATTCTTTCACTACATATAATTACAACCAAAAAGATGAAACGACTGAATATTTTACCAATCGGTATATCTTTGACAATAGCGCAAACAATAGCGCCATTTCGTTAATGGCGAATATAAAACAATTGGAAACAACGCAAATACCATTCGCGCATAATAACTGGTGAAGTGCATGTTTTGATGATGACTAACTGTAACTAAATCGAGCTGTTTAATATTGAAACGCGCCTGTTGTTGATGATGATGACTTAATCACTTTGCCTATACCGTTGAATACTTCAACAAGTTTGATGATGACGATTTACCGTCACGATTTCTTACGAGCTGATGGTTATTTTCATTAGAAGATTAATGATGATAACCATTACGATCACTTCACATAATGTCTTTACGAGCAGTTTAATGCTGCCAAAAGGTGGCTTATGGTGATCGTGACGACTTACCGTTATGGCTTCGTACGAGCTGTTAAAGATCGCCACGATTAAGTTGATGATGATGACGGTAAACATGACAACGTAGAAAAGCACGTAAACTCTGGAGAACCACAGGATGATAATGTTGCCGACCCTCTGTGTCTCCACACTAACTAGCGTCAAGAAGATCTCGTCGCCAGTTACCATGGCAGCCAGCGTCTCCATGGCAGCCGACGGTGTCTGGAACTGGAATGGCGCAACATATGTTAGACAAAAACGAAAGCATAATGAGCCATGCTCTGTGAAAATGGGTTTAATGCATGCGCGTACAGTGTGTCGTCGACAGGCTAATCAGGGACGACTCTTTCCGCTTTTATTATATCTTATGTTTAACGAAAGTCTCTTCATAGCAATAATAATAAGTTAAGGCGGAAAGTTTCGTCCCTGATTAGTTTGTGCGGACTGCACAAGCTAATCTGGGACGACACTTTACGTACATGCATTAAACTCCTTTTTTCACAGAGCGCCGCCCATATGTATAAAGGGGCATATATATCTTCATACATTTTTTATAGACCCTTGCTCTACAAATGAATGCGTGATATCGACCAAAATCCTAAATGCGTAAATAGATAATAAATACATGTTAACAGAATGTTTATATGCCATATTGGTATTAAATGGTTGAATACTATACTGTCTGACAGTAATGCTGACCATGACCTTTAAGTAACTCGAACGGTTGGACTAAAATATACATTTGATTTTGAAATAAGAAACAATACAATTTTAAGATGGAGTTTTCTGGTTGACTAGGTCATAATATGTATAACCTGTTTGCGCTGCGCATGAACAGCTATTAATCGTATACTTTTTTCGTGGAATAGCGCAACTTCATCCATGTTATGTTATCATATTAACGGTGTGTACACTGATTTCTCCCCTTACCTTTTTTTAAAACCTATTTATTTAAACTCGATTGCATAACAAGCCTAAGCTTATATGAAACGCTCTCGAGTCCGTTTCCTTGGTGTCTATGGGGGAGATCTAAAGAACGCTCCCACAGTGGGGATCGAACCCGTGACCTCCCGATCGGTAGGCGGCCGACACCATATCCACTACACCATGAGGATCCCCTTACCTTGACGTTGTAAGGTCCTAGAACGACGTAACCGCAGATCCAGAAGCCCATGAAGAGAACCGAGACGCAGAACAGGAATGCGACAAGATCACCGAACGAGTGGTATATGGTGCTGAACAAAAGCTGGAGGGGTATATACACATGCAATTACTTAAACAATTGGGACATTTTGCGTTTACTTTATCCAGGCGTATTGAAGTTGAATTCATGTCTAAGTACCTAGACCTATGATTAATGTACTTATTAACCAAACAAGGCAATCGTAGGTGCATTTAAAATCGACAAGCTTAAATTGTAGCATTTAAAATGTAGCTTTTACTTTATGTAAGGTATCTATACAAAAAAGTCCCCCAATGTCTTCATAATTAAGTTCACCGAACAGGAAGTTGAAAACAAAAAAAATAATGCATATAATATTATGGGGTTTACTTCTTACATAGAACTTCTCTTGGAATTTGAAGAACCTAAGAAGACATATCCAAGAGACGAGACAGCCCAATCCCAGCCACATGGTGTAGAAATCTAGCATGCCTATCACCCAGTCGCTCTCCTGAATATAAATCAATCATTATCAATGTGAATCTACCTTTCATAACTTTCATTATCATCATCATTACATTACCCCATCTTGCCGTTTGAGGAAACGATGAACAACAACAAAGAGATCCTCCGCGAATCAGATCTTTTTTGGATTGCTGTGAGTACCTCATCCATGGGAAGAGACGTCCAGTCATTCACATCGTCCATCCAGTTTTCGTTTGACGATCATTTCCCTGCGTTATGTGTTCGCACGAAGCGTCTAGGTTTCACAGTCGTACAATAGTAGGGAGACTACGAAGGACCTGCTTGTCCAAAATCTGCAACCTATGACATGATTGCCTCCCAGTTTTTGAAGCTTGTCATTTCTTCCAGATTCTCGCCCATCATGGTGATGTCTGCACTGGTGTTGTTGTGCTGTTTACTATGTTCTTTGATTTCTTCATGCTGACCCTCGTTCAATATTAACCTGCTATTTTGGCGAATCTGTTAGATAGGTCTTAGATTTCACCTCTTCGTTCATTCAATGAGTCCAACGTAATAAGCAAATCTCAAATAGGAAATTGGTCTTCAACTTATAAATATGGTGGTGTGATTGGCTTGGAGCGTCTACTTCATTATCTTCTCAAGAGAACTGTGAAACAGGACGGAGGCGAGCACACATTGCATACGGACGCTCACTTATGTTTTGAAGAATTTACCCATCTGTCCATTTAGAAGAGTGTGCTGCTGGCTTTTCTGTAAAGTTTTTGAATAAACAGTCTTCATCTCTGTGAACCTTCTTAGAACTTGATATAGGTCAAACGCGTCTGAACCATTTCTTAAAGTTGGCGTAGTTGGTGTAGCAGGAGTTTTGCTTGAGATCGCTTCAACTGTACACTGTCCAGGTCTAAATCCAACCTGCTCGTCCGCCAGTGGTTTCTCTGTCTTACTCTGCAATCGATGAGGGTGATGTATAGCATGACTTTGCTTAGTTGGCTTATGGTGCGGTAATGATCTCACAGCTTGAGATTGCCATTTATTTTAGGAGGATGGCCGGTCAATTCATTTGGCCACTTATTTTTTTTCCAGATCATCTGGCATAATGCCGTTATTTTTGTGCAGTCTTTAAATTTCCTTATTGCTTAATCAGCTCAAAAGAGACGTTGTCCGCTCCCGAGAGTCTTCAGATTGCAAACTGCCCCCTTCATCGCTACATCTGGTAAGATGAGGTCGCTGCAGTCTTCAGACCACCTGTTCACACGTGCGACAAACATGGTCGGCGGATTTCCGTCAGCGTCTATAAAACCTGCTTCAGTATGGCTGGTCTTTGCGAGGGTCTTTAGGTTGCTTTAGTCCTTCTTAATGCTGACTATGTCTTTGTGAAATGTTTTGCATAACTCCTCAATATCACTCTTTCTTTGCCTCTCGAATCACCTTTCTCACCTCCTTGTTCGCTTACTGGTAATCTGTCATGGCTTGTGTAATTTTTATGCCTCAGGTTTCGTCTTTTGTCGCAGAGGCCCATAATATCGGTCGTCACCCGCGGCTTGGTCTTCGTATTATCTTCCCCAAACACTTCTTCGGGCTTTGATAGCAGAACTTCCTTGATTTTATTGTTGACGGTGTCTATGTCGTTGTCTTAGATGCTCAGGACTGCAACTTTTCAATATGTGCCGAAATGCCTCTAATATATCTAAATCTTGCAATGTCTTCAAGTAAATCTGCGAGAGTTATTGGCGAAGCGCTTGCTTTTTGACTACAGCTTGATGGTGGTTAGCACTAAGTCATGGTCATAACAGATGTCTACGCCAAACAAACGTTCTCGTGTTCGCCTTTTTGATGCTTGAATAGAACCGTTTATGCTCCAGGATGAAATCGATCTTAATGTGTATTGGGCCGTTTGCAGCCTGCCAGGTCGCTATTCTGGAAGGTTTGTGTGGTAGGGTTTGTTGTTGGCTTCTTTCGCATTCAATAAGTCTCAACCGTCTGCTGTTTTCTAGGCCGAAACTACATACAAATTCATGTACCATTCTTGGAAGGTTTAGTTAAATTTTGGCGTTCTAGTCGATTGGGCGATAAGGATGTATTTTTTAAGGACCTTGGTACGATGAGCTCAAAATCTTCACAACAGTTTTCGATCACCTTGTATTCGTTATCTGATTTGTTTCGTTAATCTAGTTTATCGTTGCAATGCTAGATACCGCCGAGACACGCATGGAGATGAGTCCGCTGGAGACTGGAGTGCAGCCTTTGACTACTTATCTCATAACGATGAAAGCAACCTCAATGTTTAGAAATCATGGTTGTTTAACTATTGCCAAAGTACAATATTCACATTAAAATCGTATATAGTCGCTTAGGAGAATGTTTTATAGGCGTGTTATAAACATGAATTTAATGCTCTTTTCCAATCCCTGTACATTAAAGAATAGTTATGTAGACACAGCTTTCTATCATACTTATTGAATGTTTTGTACATGTATATGAACCGAAGTTGTTATTAAAAGGACAAGCAACATACCCGTATGGCACCCAAGAAAGTCAAACTAGCAACACATTGCAAATATACTCACCATTATCTTGAAGACTATCCAGACGGTGCCATAGAGGCTGAAGATGTCCCCGAGTATTGCCCAGATATCCCAAAGCTTGATGATGTGCAAGTATTCAGAGGGAGGCAGATCCGTCTCCTCGGGGGATACAGGCTGATAGAACCGTGTGTAGTACTTACCCATAAACACTTTCGTTTTCTGTAGGTAATGGTATTTATAATTATTGACTCAATAATTGATCACTTGTAAAGACAGTTATCAATACATTTATACTATATAATGTGCTTATAACATGAAATTAAAATAACAGTGTTCAATTTTCTTTCTTGTGAATCCTTTATAAGCGCATCAAAATTTAGTTCCGCAGAATGTTTGTATGAGTGCGCTATCCATGCGAATGCAGCGACATCAGTCTTAATACTCACCAAAAAGATGTACAACTGAAAGATGAGATGGAGAGTATAAGAGAGAGGCAGGTAAACAGACTTCGGACGTAGTAGGTAAAGACGACACTAATATCAGAAAGATTAAGAAATTCAGGTGGACATACGCTCTGCTACTTACGTAGCAGACTCGGATATCAATCATGACAGTGAGGACCTGTAGTTAAAGAATAATGCAGGTGACGACAATCAGGTGAAGGCGTGCAATATGAAAATGAGCACAAAGGATATAAGAGAGAAACAGGTTAACAACTCCTCTGCTTGTTACCCAGCAGACGAAGACGTCAGCGTAGACGAATATGACGAAGAGTGTAAGAAAGTAGTCGGTAAACACTGTTCTACTACTCCTCCAGTAAACGTAGATTTTAAAGAAACGAAGAAACGGCAGGTAAACAACCGCCTTTCTACTCGCAGCTAAATATGCTAGTGAATACCAGCTTTTTCACTCAGCAAACTAGCTGTGATGCTCATCCACACGTTGTAGACGTCATCGATGACGCTGAAAACGGACATTTAGAAAACTAGATCAGTGGCTCATCAAGTAAACAAAGTCGTAAAATTCGACTTTAAAGAAGAAGACTATCAGAGAGAGATATATGAGCTGCCTCCTGATAATAATCCATGAGACAAAGACTCGAAAGTTGAAACTGAGGAAGAAGCGTATTTTAAACAGGTAGATGGGCTCCTGCTCTTCTACCTAGCAAAAAACGTAGACGGTTAACTTGAAACCTTGCTAGTCTTTGAGATGTAGAACTACAACATGACACTGAGGACGCAGGGTATAACTGAAAGGCAGGTGAACTTTCGCCATTCACAAAGCAGTAGTAGACATCCAAAATGAAGCGTTTGAGGGATAGAATAATGGAGCGGTAGATGAACAGCAACTCTGCTACTCACCCAGCAGACGTAGACGTCAAAGATGACACTGAGGGCGGAGAGTAACAGAGAGAGACATGTGAATACCAATAAGGCCGCACCGATTTTTTCCGAGACGTTCACTAGTACCCAGTCTGCAATTGAAAACCAATGAGCCAGTATACATTAGCATATCTAGATAAAACAATAACGTTATATACAAATGTATATCACATTTGTCAATATCTGCTCATATGTTTGGCAAGAACATGGAATGCAAACAAATCTAGCAACTACTTTACCTTACATAGTGTTATGGAGAAGTTGAATCAATATTGACCATGCTTATTTGGCTTAACACAGCAGTAGAAGCCGGAAGTCAAAATATGATAAAGTCAGTTAAAGTCATTAATGAGCTGATATTACTTATATTAGTTTTCAGCTGTATCCTCTCTGGTCAATATGATGGCGCCCGCGAGTTGTCAGAGCGAAGTCTACTCAGCTAACACGTTGGTTATGTGCATCAATTCGATTAAAAAAAATAATATTTTCAGCAAAAACGTTAACAAACACTATAATGAAAAGTATTTGTTATCAGGATTGCACTAGGTTAATTCGTCACTCGGTAGACTACCGCGATAAATAAATACTTCAGCTTGTCTCGTTGTTAATTTTGTCTATTTTGTTAAAACTACGAGACATTAAGCTGTTGAGTATTTCAATAGTTGGGCCAACAATTCATCACTTTATATTTGCCATGTGGATGTTTACTTTCAATAGGTAGAAGCTGGCTACTGATTCCACTAAAGGTATTTATTCTTTATTCGTATCTGCCGTGTTGTGCAGTATTTTCCGAGTTTGGAGATATAGAAGAGATGTATGATGTATCGTACTAGTAAACTAACCAGATAAACGCCCACTTATAAACACAACTATTGAATGATTATGTAATGTTATTGACTGATTAATATCGGAATGTTTCCATGTTAAATCTTAAAAGCTTTAGTTCGTAAATAGACTGCAGTCCTAATAATTAACATGAACGCTTTCTAGATAAAAAGGTAAAACGCTTAACTTCAATTAAACATACAACTATATATTTGATACACTTTACATGTACTTACCATCTATATTTTGAATTCCCATTTCCGAACACTTGATCCTAAGAGTAAGCGTCTTGAACTCGATCCCTACTTGACCATTGTTGTCCAAGTCCTCGAACACGATCTAGATTGAGGTCAAGCGAATTTCACCATTAAAAGTTCATACATTATATTTTTAGAGTCTAGAAGGAAACTAATTCATCTCATACAGAAAAGTGAAGTACATGTAGATGCATATAGAATTTCATACTAGTATGGTACTCCGATGCTTTCAATCGCAAAGAACTTGTTCCACTAGAGGCCGAGACCAATTGTTTGCGCTGCTACTTTACACAAATCAAGAACGTAATAAACGGTCTTATAACACCATTATTGATTCATACTACAGATATAATATAACTTGCCCAATTTGTTACAACAAAATATACGCACATCAGGAAATGTTTTAATGACAATACAAACATTGTATTTACAGGAAAGAGCCAAAAACGGTCTGGAATTAGTTTTTACATGAGCGTAGTCCGGAAACAGCGTAAATTGGTTGCTGACAATCGACTGATAAATCATTAAATAGCTTAACCTTCAAACTTATCAAATCTACGAACATACTTTAAACAAAAATTATCATTACAATTGGTAAGATGTGTTGGGTACTACATGCAAATATCAACTTCCGCAAGAGATTCGACTTGTTTTAATGAAAGTTCATGTAATCTCTGTCGCTAATACAAAACACTTGTTGATGGTTAATACAACTACTACTTATATTATTCAGATTTTACAAAGTGATTTTCTATTTGCTGGTTCATTTTTGAATGTTAAAAATATACTAAAAGACCAACATTTATATATTAAATTACACATATATTAATAAGATCTTTACAGCGTTTGCAGTAATGACAGGCTTGAACTCTGAAGAATTCTGCTGCGTGAGTTTTGAATACTCACATTTCCGCTTATTTTGAGGCACCTCGCCTTCTGGTCAGTCACGTGCACGCGCACGGAGTGCAGCGTAAAATTTAATGTCAGAGAAAGCAATCTGAAAGAGATTAACAACAGTACTGTACACGATGTGTCGTCATCATATAGTACAATCGGGGTATGATACTTGTTTTTTTGCATATGACATATGGAGATGGTATTGGTGGTTATATATAATTAATAACAAAACTACAGTTATGATTATAATAAAGGATCCGATGATTGAAATATCTATGAAATACAAATGATTTTAATTATGATAATATTGGCATGCATGCGTCTAATGGTTACGATGATGACAATGGTTGTGGTGTCAATGACTATGACAGAACAACGACAGCAACATGTATGTGTTGTTTTCAGTGGAATGATATATGTATTTGATATAAAAATAGCAAAAGTGATTGCTTGCTTATAATACCTTTTTACTGGTTTGGAAATGTTGAGGTAATCGAACTCTTTGCTGATATCGAAGCCGTATATGACGTCACCAGTTTTGTTATCACTGGTTTTATTCAGGCCTTTCCCAATTTCGAAACATGTTTCTGTAAAAAAAAATTGTGTCTGGTTAATACTTGAAAGCATCTGTTTACTGTATTTTGCTTTATTGCTAAACGTTTCATGCAGTATAATATGCATAGTTAGCGGTTAGTCTTACGCGTTTGCTTAAGTAGACGTTAAATAGAACAGAACAGAACAGAACATAATTTTATTACACATAAACTTTACAGTTTCTAGTGTTGAACAAAAACAATAATACAAAAAACATGAATATATTAAGTGGATTTAGCAGAAATGTTATACAATAGTTATGGATGAACTTTACATATACTTGAACAAAACTCGTTTTAAATTACGTGTTAACAGTGTATATTGCTACATATGGAAGCTTTTTACTACTTTTATAATCATTAGGCAAAACATTAATTTCCGAATATTTCGAATTCGCATCAAGTTCACCTGATGGTAATGCCCCAAATTAAACTTATACTGTAATTTTAAAAATGTGTATATTTTATGTACCTCTAATATGCACACCGGAAGTAAACCGTTTGTTGAATCCTGGGAAGTCGAAGTATTTGAGCTGTACCTTCATTTGGTCGTTTCTCAGGCGAATAAAGTATCCAATCGCCTCCGTGTGAGCGTTGTAATACTAAATTGGATTTTATGTTATGCTTTGTGTTGAAAGTAACATACTATCAGACTAATACGTTTAAATATATATCACTGAGCTTTAATACCTTCAAAATCTATGTGAATTATAATACATAAAATACAATAAATAGATACATTTCATATAAGATTTGAATATTTTATACACATTATGATTTTATCGATTTGAAATAATGGTATATGGATAGGCAGTTTTTGTTGTGGGTGCTACAACGCACAATATAATCGCTTAAAAAGGAGTTACAAATTATTAACAGCTTGATAAATTATTTGGTAAGCCAATCATTTAAATACTTCATTAATCGGAATTTAAGCAACTGACATACTATAAGGGCGATACGGTCCAAATAATTACTTGGCAGGCTAAATTACATAATATATCGTACATTATTTTAAGATCAAAGGGGTATGCACTATCTATAACGTGTGTGTAAGTTCTTACCCTATTGACTGCATGGCTGACTCTGCCTAAGAGGTCATCCACGGTATAAACAGCAAAGTCTCCGTGAGCAGGGGGGTAAGGCGATGTCTCCCAACCTAAATATTTAGTACTATTAAACGATCAGAGTTCATGCCAAAAATTGTATCTTTCAATCATCATCTAACACGTATTTTGTGATTTCATGTGAAATGCATTGTATACCGTTCCCCATTGATGGTTATTTGAAAATGTAAAACATATCGTTTGCTAGTATTTTTCCAATTGTGCATTGTGTAGTTTACCATTTTTATAAAAACATTATTTGTATTTTACTTTTACTTTGTTTATTTGAAACCAGAAAACATCTCACAAACCTCATAGTATCCCTAACACTTCATAACCTGTTTTACCAAATTGGATTTGTGAAGCATCTGAAATAATTTCAGTATGTTATTTCAACAACTTACTTGCATCCCAGCCCTTGATCAGGAGGTGTTTTAGCGCCAGTTCCCCCTTTCCGATAATCTCTTTAAAATTTCCGCGGTCCTTGCCAAAGTGTATCATCTGAAATTGTTAAAAGGCACTTACAATTGTTTAAATCTGAAATATGAATAGAAAAGAGCGCGATGTTGGTCAAAGATGAATATTGAAATTATGTTAAGCATTTATATAAAAGTTTGATCTAATAAGCCGCGAAGCATAAACATCGTAAAATTGTGCAATTATTAAATAATGCAAAATATGTTTATATGCGGTATTGGCCAACGTCAGTCACTTTACATGAATAATAAATACGTGTAATAGTCAACAAGGATTGTCATTGAGGACAAATTACACATATACATGTGGTTCTAGCGTACACCACTGTTGACAACGGCACCATAGTATGATAAATATACCATTGATTTGCGATGGAATGATTGAACACAAGATAATTGTCAATCATTGATTGAGTCCAACATCGGTGGTTTTATAGTTCGCTGATACATAATATCACATTGTTCATAAACAAAACAATGGACTATTCATGACGGCATAATTGACACTTGTCAATGAATGATTTAGTAAAACAATCATGAATTTATGTTATATTGATGAATACACGCGCATGTTTGCATTAACCAAGTTATTACCTTAAACAGGATGCAGGATCACGTGACTAAATGGGGTTCACAAATGGATGTTAATGGATGAAAAAACACCAGTAAGTGGTGCTTTTTTTCCAAATAACTTTTTAAAATAATTTTCTTAAGAATTTTAACAAGTGCATGCGGCTTATGGCTATGTGAAAAAAAGTCAGAATAACTTAACTAAAATAGCCTGTGTTATTTGACAAAATTAAATTTCGAGTTTTACATTTATTCATATACACGGTTATGCTACACGCAACGTGGAAATTTTGGCACCGATTTCCGACGTATTCAATAATTAATTCTTAAATCTTAAGATATCGGCAATAATTGCAAAGAAAACTTGTATGCACTGAAGATGTTTGCAAACATATTTCAATAACTTGAGACATTTGCAAAAAATAAGGGTTTATAAGGTGTGTTTTCATTCTGTCCAGCCCGTGTGTAAACCCCGTTGATCATGTACCCTGTAAACCACGGACACACATACAGGTGGAGAGGAGAGCCATTTCGTTAATTGCAAGCGTTATCCCGGGGCTCACCTCTGTGGTCAGGAGGGACACCTTGATCACTTGAAGGGCGAAGAGGACCAGGAAGGGCACGTGGAAGGAGAAGCCGTGGCACCCAACGTTCAGCGTCTTTTGTAGGCTGAGGCGTAGGAGACGCTGTAGGGAGCTCCCCGACTTCCGGTACTGTACGTCGGTCGCGTCATCGAATTGAGCTGAACATATTATACGTAACTGACAAAGTTGACTAATAGTAACAAAATTTAGTGGCGTTTTGAATATAAGCAATAAATGTGTTTCATTGAATAATGATAGCATGTTCTACAGCATATGGAACCGAACTTTCAGCCTTATTTTACCTGAGGAAATACTGGACAATTATACATGTTGAGACTCACCTTGGAAAAAAACGGGGTTTTATTCGTGCAAACAGGATAAGCTAATCAGTGACGACACTTTCCGATTTTATTTACTCATTCGTTTCCGATTGTATTTAATTTTTGTTTAATGGGCGTCTTTTTTAAAGGATAATACAGTCTAGGCGGAGACGAAGACACCTTACGCACATTCATTTAGCCCCATTTTCCCAGACCTAGCCTCAGTTTAATGATCAGCATGCTTATACATGTATGAAGTCGAAATCACTTCTTAAAGGGAAAGAAAGACACGCCGCAAGCGCTTACTGAGCATGTAAACGACTTTTTTGGAATAATTTTTTTTCCATAAAGCAACTCATTAAAATTAAGTAATTTAATAACTTTAGGTTTATATCAAACATATAAATATATTTCTTTAATCTTACCCATTTAATACAATGAAATTTGTGTTTTAAGTTGTTTTTATTTGAACTTCCGTTAGCAGCTTTCGGTACGGAAGAAAGCCCTTAACAAACAGTAAGACAACGAAGTCATGAATTCAACAACAAATACGTATCGGAAAAAAACGGTAATACGTATACATGTACACTCAATCTTAACTCTCGACAGAAAATGGAAACAAGGGCACAACTTTGATAAGACAATCAAACAAGTATTTAATCAATGATTTACATAGACACGCTTATGTTTTATTTCATTTTTGAAAAAGTTGTTTATGTTACTTTACGAAAATAAAAATCATTCAAAGCATTCACAAAATCCTGTGCTTGTGTCGAAACGGATAACTTTCATATTACAATTGGAATTTCATGTTATAAGCTTTTAAATGCCGATACAGCAAGATTGTCTTGATTAAATTACATTGCCTTGACTTATAACTATTGTTAAAGAATAGTGTTTGTGTCTAGTTAAAACGGATGTCCAATAATAAAAAAGAATAACACATATATTAACTTCAACGGATACAGTTGTATAGCTTTAAGTATCGTTTTAATTGTTGTATTTATTAGAGAATGTTTACCATATTACAACAAGAAATAGAGAATGCGTTTTTCACTCACCGATTTTAACAACACAAGCGTAAACATGAAGTGACATAAAAGTAGGCATGCAGTTTGATTTGTAATTGTAAATTTGATGTCAAGTAAAGCTTTTTGTTTTCCAACCATTTGACTATACTCTCAAATGGCTGTACAATTGTTGACTAACAACTAAAAATGTCTTAAATATAATGCAGAACTATATAGCCAAAATATTCATACTTATATTCGTCAGGGGGTGTTGTTGATCCATAGCTTTCTCAATATCCGAATTATTTTAACTATAATCCTAACTCCGTTTCTCCATTGCATGTGCGGGAAATTAACTTATTCCAACTGTGTAACTAGGCATACGTATGGTACACACATCACCTCCTTAATCCTCATTGTTTTGAATAAAGAATACCAGAATTATAATAGTAACTGTCATAAACGTGCCAGCTGTATCTTAATTAATTCACGGGTTACACAACCTTGCAACAAATAAGTTCCATTAATATAAAATAAATATAGTAAAACATTCCTCGAATGAGAGCGACAAACTTGAAACAAAAATAAACACACTTGAACTAATATATTTTCAGATATTACTCTTTCACTGATATTGAGAAATCCATACGGACTT
Organism: Dreissena polymorpha; assembly: GCF_020536995.1. Lineage (NCBI taxonomy): Eukaryota > Metazoa > Mollusca > Bivalvia > Myida > Dreissenidae > Dreissena > Dreissena polymorpha. The sequence continues at coordinate 165,945,048 of NC_068355.1, forward strand.
GAAAGAATACGTGTATTAAAGTGATTAAATCTCGAAAGAACCTCGAGTGCATCGTTCTTTCTCATGGATGAATCTCGACTGGGTCTAAAGTGGATTACTTCCGATGGCAACATGTTAATGCTTTACTGTTAAAACACTTTAGGGAAACAAATAAATTATTCATATATCCGTATTAGTATTTGTATAAGTTTATGTTCATAAGTATTTTAAAACGAATCGTTCGCGCATGCACCAACGCGTGTTGTGGACACTTAACGCAAATAAACGTTCATTCTGTAACATTACATGGCGCTTGCACTTACGAATATTTTATTATTGTTGTCCATAACATATTTAAATTCATTTTAAGAATGTAACGACGAATAACACAATTCTAAATATTTTACAGACCATGTACTTCTTAATGTAAACGTGGCTAGCTTATGGATTGTTCAGTGCATAAGCAGAAACTACATTCTGTACATTCTGTTTATGTAAATCCTATCTGAAATAATAATGTGTGATACAAATTCATGGCTGATCCAATCTATAACAAAACATTTGTAAGTTTTTACCCCAAACATCACACAGCGGAGAGTGTCTGATTCAGACTTGTGCTTGCTGGGTCCTTGCAAAAAAAAAATTCGCCTTCGTCACGGACGGACACCGGTTTAGGTGTTTATGATGTTATAAGTATCTGCAAACGGCCAATACTTGGGTTTGTATTTTGAGTAAAATGTCGTTCACATCCGTATCTGTAAAATATTGTTTGCATACTCGGCTATTTTGAATTTAATACAACACAAATGCATTAATACTCGTTTATGATATGACACATTTTATGTTAATCTAACAAAATGTGTACGAAGGTCAAATGACAAATTTTCTTTAAATAAAGTCGACTGTCAGACACGTTTAATGTTATCGGGATCAAACCAGGTGTAACTACTTGTCCCAATGTAGTGTAAGAGAAATACCGTCATTATTGAACAATGCCCTTAAAGCGAAGGTCCCTTTCTTCAAATTCTATATTATAAATAAAGGAAAAAAATCGTGTTTGATTATACGAAAGATAACCCCAATGAAATCTTCAAAACATTTAACATACATATGTAATCAATAGAGGAAACTATCAGGGAAAGATGTTGATACATAAAATGTAAATTGTGTTAATATTGCATATTTCATATTAAACAATCTGAATTCCATATATTAAGGAAATAACCTGATGTGTAAACACTATTTTAATGTAATTAAACGTAGTGAAACAAACAACCTTGTGGTTAAAAGAAACAATCAATCTCTACACACCGGAGGCTCGGTATTTTTTTTGACGCGAACCAGGCCCCCTATCTCATTTCGACTTTAACCGAACGATCGTAGTTTTACGCACATTTTCGGAATACGTTATCGTATGTTAACAATAGCATAAACAATTTATTTCCCCTATATGTATGAAAAATACGAGCACTAAATAACAGTGTTACTGCGACAAATTGTGTTATTAGTTTGATCGGACAACGAAACAAGTAAAATAATCGCGTGGATGTAGTGACTTGAATGATTTCAACCCGATAGGATTTTTGGAAAACGATATTGGATGTTAACAACAGCCATACATTGTCCAGCAACAAAAACAAAGACTCAAATAAAAAGGAAAACGTGTTTTAGGGGCCCGTGATTTCTGCGATATTTACACCAACGTCACAGTCTGCTCAGGTTAGTAACGTGTCTTCATATCAGAGCTCCGTTATTTAAACATTAAACTGTCTAACATATTTATCTTATTGACCTACTTAATGGGATCTTTTCACAGATTGTGGCATGTTTTGAAGTTTTTTTCTTTTAATGCTTTAAAGTGATTAATGTTAACATCGGAACTATAAAGTTCCAGTTTAAAACTTAAAAAAAATGAAGAACGAAACAAAAGTAAACCACACCTGGGCTAAAATTGACTCTTGGAGCAAACGTCATCCGCTTAGACCACTCGACCATCCGTACTTTCTTTAGTTGCATGTAATTTATAATTTTATAAGCAATTCTCATCATGTCACAAATTATAACGATAATTACAGAACTCCCCAAATTATAAAATCGTTTTGCGTTTGTAACGCATAATAATTTTCAGGGTTTTGAATCATCAAAAGATGAATAAAATATATATTTTAGAGCATGTGTCAATGCACAAAAACATAACTACAGCGAAAATGTGCACATCTGAAACATTATTTTTACAATATTGTCAATTTATCAAAACGTGAAAAGGTCCCTTTAAATAGAACAATTTCAACTGAATAGAGTAAATGTTGGAGCAATAGGTTCTAGTAGCGTAACAATTTTTAATTGTCAACCCCATAAACCGAGCATCCATGCAATAACATACATTATACACGAAGTGTCATCTGTAATATGTAAATAAACCTCCATGTGTGACATGTTACAAGTTATTTGTAATGTCAATTTATTCATGGGTTCAATTTTATGTTGAAGATAATTTTACAGATAACACTTAGATTACATACTACTAAATGATAAATGATATGATTGAATATAATTTTTCTCACGCCTCAATAAAAGTATAAAATAATCTTGAGCAATACTTGTCTTAAATACATATGATAATGCAGATACATTTCATTACAAAAATAGTCCGCTGCATTAAGCTCGATGTAAATATTGCAAGTTGTTTGTTTGTGGCTGAACATTTTTATTTAAATTTATAATTGCATAAAACCTTCTTTTCGCTTCTGAAGTGCGAAACATTTGAGAGATTGTGATAAATTGTCTTGCTACACGGCTTTTGCATGAACATTTAACACGCTATACCATATGGCGGAACAGGGAAAGAGCGGACGATATTACTTGGCTTGGTTTGTTATCAGTAATTTAACTGGTGCAGTACCACTGCTCTTAATCCACCGATCCTATTAAATCGGCATTAAATAAGTCGATTAATAGCTTGGTGGTCTAGTCAATGCAGATGAGTCAAATAAAAATACAGTAACTGACAAGTGTTCGTAGTGATTCGATAGTTTTTTAAATGGTTTAAATATAATAGCTTTGTTGGTTTCTACAACCGTCTTAATGTACGTAAACGAATAAGTTAAACGCTTTTAACAAATATATCTAAACATGTAAAACTGCATATTAAGCACGGAAGCACATGTTTGATTTTGAGTAGCTACTTATATTCGATCGTTCAAACAGTGTGATTCTCCATCTACGACCCTCCATACCGCTCCCACCACTACTAGCTCATCTACGACCCTCATACCGCTCCCACCACTACTAGCTCATCTACGACCCTCATACCGCTCCGACCACTACTAGCTCATTTACGACCCTCATACCGCTCCCACTTCCCACCACTACTAGCTCATCTACGACCCTCATACCGCTCCCACCAATATTAGCTCGTCTACGACCCTCATACTGCTCCCACCACTCCCTTCACTCCCACCACTACTAGCTCATCTACGACCCTCACACCGCTTCCACCACTACTTGCTCATCTGCGACCCTCATACCGCTCCCACCGCTCCCACCACAACTAGCTCATCTACGACCCTCATACCGCTCCCACCACTACTAGCTCATCTACGACCCTCATACCGCTCCCACCTCTACTAGCATATCTACGACCCTCACACCGCTGCCACCTCTACTAGCTCATCTACGACCCGCATACCGCGACCCACCACTACTAGCTCATCTACGACCCTCATACCGCTCCCACCGCTCCCACCACAACTAGCTCATCTACGACCCTCATAACGCTCCCACCACTACTAGCTCATCTACGACCCTCATACCGCTCCCACCTCTACTAGCATATCTACGACCCTCACACCGCTGCCACCTCTACTAGCTCATCTACGACCCGCATACCGCGACCCACCACTACTAGCTCATCTACGACCCTCATACCGCTCCCACCGCTCCCACCTCTACTAGCTCATCTACGACCCTCATACCGCTGGCACCACTACTAGCTCATCTATGGCCCTCATACTGCTCCCACCGCTCCCACCTCTACTAGCTCATCTACGACCCTCCATACCGCTGCCACCTCTACTAGCTCATCTACGACCCTCCATACCGCTGCCACCACTACTAGCTCATCTACGACCCTCATACCGCTACCACCACTCCCACCTCTACTAACGAAGCAAGTCATCCGTTTAAGAGCATTACAGATATCTTATTTAAGAACATAAGACAGTGTTTAATGACATTTATTATTGTTTATTGTTGACAATATAATGAAAACAATATTTAAGAATTATAAGACTACTAAGCATGTTAGGTCCCGAAGGTGTTTTTTAAACAATAGTTTTCAGCATTAAGTAAAACAGCTTTTAAAGGTTCCAGATTAATGATTTAATACAATCACGCACTTTGTTAATCTTGAAAATGTCATCAAGATGATGTCCATTTTGTTCTTGAACTAAAAAGTCTCCTTTTAGAAGTATAAACACTATTATATCCAGGAAAATTGAACATTTCAAGAAAAGCAGCGGATTAAAGAAGTATTGTTTTGCATATTAAACCTATAGGGATTTATTTACATTTGTGTGCCGATCAATTCACTTCTTTTAAAATTATCTTTAAGATACCCTCAACATATACCGGATTCATACACCGCACAAGAAATGGGTTAAAAATACACTTGCTTTATATTATGTTTAGAATTTTGACCTTATTTCGAAATTAGCCTTTAAACTTGAATAAGGACGGATAAAAAATATTGGTATTAGAATATTCGGTTTACAACGTATTTGAATATTAAAACTTCGGGATGGCAATAAATGTAAACAAGATCTAAGTGTATTAAAAAAACTTAATTGTATTGAACATAGCCGTTGCAAAATTAAGTATCATGAGAAAACTCATGCAACACGTATTTACAGTGTGTTTGATTTTGTTTTTTGTTAGCATCAAAATACAGTAAATATATAAACCTAATTGTTTTTCAGACAGTCAACATATATACATACAAATATATGTCTAAACATATCACAAAATATAACTCTTATCATTCTAATCTATTGACATCCATTGGAACTGTTTTCTCACTTTTTTATATCATCCGATCAACAATGCAATATGAGAGTCTGCTTGGCAGTCAAATTATCTAGTCCGCTGTGGTGGGACTATAGGATAAACAAAAAACAGCACCTATTGCAAACACTAAAATAGGGTAAGGATCGATCTGTGGTCAAAAACCATAAGCATTGTATGTTGGTTTTTAGAGGCTAATAGTGGTACCAAGTGTACGTATTGATATAGTTATTAAAAACAAAAATAAGGAAAATGTATTCAACTAGCAAACAGATTTGCATATAATTTGTATTTCTCGAATATGTTTAGGTTATTAGACGTTTCACTGTACAATACGGAGATATATTTGGAAGAGCACACAGTTTGACGTCATATTGGTTAGGCTCGTTTGACTTCAAACTGTGTGCGAGTCCAAATATTTCACGTATTTTACAGTTTAAACGTCTGATAAGCTTTTTATTCTATATCCCTTTCTTCAGCTCTTTGTTTCATTTTAATTTTGATTTTAAAATGCTTTAATTGCATCTATGCTATTTTTAAGACAAGCGCCCGTGTGAGTCGATTATAGTACATTCGGATACTTTTCTCCGTAACGGCTTTTATCGTGATAAAACAATTGCTTAGTGCACTTGTACTCAACTGTCCAATATGGAAAAAATACAGACTTTTTGGATCCAATACCGGAATATATTGGACGGTCACGTGGTACATATGAAGAATGCCGATAGGATGAATTTATTGGATATAGAATACTCGAATCTAAGTAACCATTACTTCAGGCCCATTATAACAGTTAGTACAACACAGTGGTCGATGGCAGTCAAGTAAATAAACAAGTATTTAAACAATTCAAACAATTTATATCGAACACAATTTAAAACACTACAACTGTAGTTTAAATTTAGTGAGATTTCGTAACGATTAAGTGTTGTTAGATCGATCTTAACATAGTATAAATTACGAAAAAGAAAAGAAATAACTTATCATATGAATGAACCTGTAAGTAGCATATTTAGATACTAAGTGGTTAAGCTTTAATAATAAATCTAGGAATATCGTTATATTTTTGTTGGGATGTTTTAAATATTATTTGTTAACATATTGTGTTCTATTTGCACATTAAATAAACAGTGTTTGCATTTTTATATAGAATGTTTACAGAGCTCCAGATAAGCATCGTTTTATCGTTATTACGATATGCTTTTAAAGAAAAACGAAAAGAAAATCAAAATCCTTCGTATCTAAAAGAATTGAGACAGACGGATAAGAATTATGACCGGCCGTTTGATTGTACGGAATTTCCGAGTTCTTCGCAGCGAAAGATAAATGATAATGAGATTTTTAATACTGGATCAGTGAATTAGTTGATTGTAACCAATAACATTCGCATTTCCGTTTCCGCTCTTCTGTTTACAAAATTAAACATGGCGGCTGCAAATCGTGGACGAGTTCAAAAGAAACTTCATTCTGCGACAGGGCCAAGTATACTTGGTTTCATTTCGCGGCAAGAACAAAGTCTATCGTTTGCAGTCTATTATCTTATATAGCGTCAAAAGCGGTTTATGAGGTGGACTCGAAGATCTCCAGACCCAAACATTGCGGTATCACGCAAAAACAGATCTCAGCATGGAAAACTTACATTCCCTGGTTACAGATTGAAGACTGGGATGCCGATATTCAGATGAAATGTTATTCTTGTATTAAACACAATGTGGCGTCTGTCTGGGCGAAAGAGGGCTTTTAAATCCAGAAAAGGACCGGTATGCACTCAGTAGCTCATGCTAAGGTCAATTAAGTTAAACGTTTAGTTTGTTATCATATATTGTTCATCGGAACAAAAATAACTAATTGAAAATGATGAATTTTGGAAAAAAACTTATTGTGAAAAAAATCTTGTAGTGAAAACTAATTGACCCGAAACCTTATCTGGAGCTCTGTGTTTACAGGCACTTGGCACTGCAATAACTTCTTAACAAGATTATGGACAGATTCTCAAAGACGGGTTATAGCAATTCTAGATGTTGGTAACTGTAAAACCTCTAAATAGGTATCGAATTTAAAAATTCCTTAAACAAATTATTTTTCTATTGGTTATCTTTCAGGTTCAGTTGACTGATTTTGTTAAGCGATAGATATAAACATATTTGCATCTCCCTGAAAATTAATCATACATTACCATCGATATTGATATGTTGTATTAATAGTTACAGGGTTAGTTACTGACCCGATACGGGATAAACGGTTCTGTGGAAAACCATATGGGGGCGAGACCGAAGGTCGAGCCCCGATATGGTTTTCCACAGAACCGTATATCCCGTATCGGGTCAGTGACTAACCCTGTAACGATTATATCACGCCAACAACTTTCCATCTCAATTTTCTGCTTCTGAGTTTAGCCAAAATTTGTGGGGGGTTATGTTAGGAGCTGGGTTATTAGTACAAAAAATTATTTACCTTTTAAAGACATGTGTTTACAGTTACGTTGTTTTGGTCTGGTGTTTAAACAAACATAATAAGCAGAATATGCATATGAATCTGATAAAACGCAGATCCACTAACATATAAATCAAACCATGTTTGTCATTGACCTTTTTTGACCAAGAATCCTGCCACTGTTCTTTCTTGTAAAGTTGACATGAAAAACGGTCCGCTCGGAAACACAATTTCATTAAATTATCTATGTTGAACACTGAATGTTTATGGCTTTAAATAACTCTCCATGAAAGTTGAGTACACACATTTCGCTAATCCATGCATGTCAAATGAATATCTTCACTAGTTAAATTGTTATTTGTAAGTTTCACTGAAAATTGTGCTGTCATTCTGCATCTCAATTTTCAGCTCTTCAAACTCATTTTTGATAACGAACCCAACGAAAGGAAAAGCGCGGAAAGTCCGTATGTAGGTCACAGAGTACTAAACATATTTGAGCAGCCAGTTATTTTATACAGCCTCATATCGATAAGCAGTAGAAAATCCAAATGCGCCGTTACTGTTGAATCGACGAGTCCGGGCGGCCATTTTGAATGTTTCTACTGCCCCATATAGTTTACTGACACCATATAGAATATATGGGGTCAGCATGTGACGTCAAACAGCCAATGAGAGAAGAGTATTTTGTAGATGGCGTGATATATGTTTATAGTGATATATTTGATACAATATAAAGGTATAAGCAATTCTACTCACGGAGATTGGTCCACGAGTGTGAAGGATGGCGCGGTACGATGTGAACTGAGGTGTTCCGAATATTTACTCTTACGTCTATAACACATATTTACAGGGCCCGGACACAAAATCCGGAAGTGTGTTTATATGTTTACAGAGAGCAGGAGTCAAGGGATGTCCCTGACCGGTAAATGTGACCCTGTATATCGCAGCCAGTGCGGCGACGTTTGCTACATTATGTGTTCTCTGGGGAAACTATTGCAAAGGGGATCAATAACATAAATGATGAGTTGTTAGCAACTTACGCCAAGCGTATGAAGTTCATTTATATGCAGACTTTTAAAATTGCGCTTTAACAGTTATATCATTTACTGAAAACCCATTTTTATTAGCCGGCAAGAAATTTCATGATTTTCCAAAAATGACAATTTTGTAAATACGATGAAATGAGAATTTCTGATAAATACAGAATTTAGTCGATTATGTTTTATAACATATGTCCTCGCTTAATCGGATGGAATGTCACTATCGGAGGTGGGCTCTTTATATCAATACGTTTAATACTAGTCAATTGTATTGTGAAATAACGTTAATTCGTAGATTGCTGACTTTGTAATGACAGGGTTCTTTAAGACCTTGACCTTGATTTAAAATATATATACATTTCCTCAACTCTTTTTGTAATGACAGGGTTCTTTAAGACCTTGACATTGATTTAAAATATTTATACATTTCCTCAACTCTTTTTGTATAAACTCGTGTGTTCGAAGGATTTGAAGTGGGCAAAATATAAGCGTAGACAATTCTAAAACGAAAGGTTGCCTCAATATTGTTAGTATCATACTAATGTTAGTATTGCTAGTGTCATCATGACGCCGACCCAATTAGAAAACAAGAGCTGTCAGAAGACAGCGCGCTCGACTTTTCGAGTGCTTCACAGTATAATGGAGAAATTGTTCATATTCAATAAGGTCAATGTAGTTTAGTCATATTCTAACTATGAGAGGACCATAATTGAAACATATTGATCGCTTATGTTTAAAAGAACTGGTACATCATAGACGATTCTGAGTTCAGGTGTATTTTCCACAATCTATTGAACATTTGTAAAGACATAAATTAAACTTATAAGATTATATTTCAAGTTTGATAGCAATAGCTTGGGTGTGATTGTTGGACGGTCTTTCAAAAATAAAATCATAAACATAAATATGTGTTGTTTTTAAAAAAACATTTTTCAAACAAAAATATTTTTGTGTGTGGGGTGGATAGGGGGAATAATGTGGGAGCGTAGTCATTTAATAGATGATATTTTAACAAATAAGAAGAAAAAAAAAGAAAAAAAAAACAAATTCGGGCGGGGGATTCTGGGCTTGAGCCTGGTGGATGGTTTGGGTGGAGTCCATTGTGGTATGTCAGGTAAGTGTTGTAAGAACTGTGTTCATGAAACACAATGCCCCTACTGCGCCGCTTTAAAGCCATATATTTGACCTAAGACCTTGAAGAATGACCTTGACCTGGACCTTTCACCACTCAAAATGTGCAGCTCCATGAGATACGCATGCATGCCAAATATCGAGTAGCTATCTTCGGTATTGCAAAATTTGACCTTTAACCTTGAGGAATGACCTGGACCTTTCACCACTGAAAATGTGCAGCTCCATGAGATACGCATGCATGCCAAATATCGAGTAGCTATCTTCGGTATTTCAAAATTTGACCTTTAACCTTGAGGGATGACCTTGACCTTTCACCACTCAAAATGTGCAGCTCCATGAGATACGCATGCATGCCAAATATCAAGTTGCTATCTTTAATATCTCAAAATTTGACATATGACCTTTACCTTTGACCTTGAAGGATGACCTTGACCTTTCACCACTCAAAATGTGCAGCTACATGAAATATGCATGCATGCCAAATATCGAGTTGCTATCTTCAATATTGCAAAATTTAACCTTTGATCTTCACCTTTGACCTTGAAGGATGACCTTGACCTTTCACTACTCAAAATGTGCAGCTCCATGAGATACGCATGCATGCCAAATATTGAGTTGCTATCTTCAATATTGCAAAATCTGACATTTGACCGTTGACCTTGAAGGATGACATTAACCTTTCACCACTCAAAATATGCAGCTACATGAGATACGCATGCATGCCAAATATCGAGTTGCTATCCTCAATATTGCACAGACTTTTTGGATCCAATTTTGACCGACTTTTAAAATTGCGCTTTAACAGTTATATCATTTACTGAAAACCCATTTTTATTAGCCGGCAAGAAATTTCATGATTTTCCAAAAATGACAATTTTGTAAACACGATGAAATGAGAATTTCTGATAAATACAGAATTTAGTCGATTATGTTTTATAACATATGTCCTCGCTAAATCGGATGGAATGTCACTATCGGAGGTGGGCTCTTTATATTAATACGTTTAATACTAGATGACATTGACCTTTCACCACTCAAAATATGCAGCTCCATGAGATACGCATGCATGCCAAATATCGAGTCGCTATCCTCAATATTGCACAAATTTACCTTTGACCTTGGCCTTGAAGGATGACATTGACCTTTCAACACTTAAATTGTGCAGCTCCAAGAGATCCACATGCATGCCAAATGTCAAGTTGCTATCTTCATTATTGCAAAATTTGACCTTTGACCTTGACCTTTGACATTGAAGGATGACCTTGAACTTAACCTTATACCACACAAAATGTGCAGCTTTATGAGATACACATGCATGCCAAATATCAAGTTGCTAACTTCAATATTGCAAAATATGACCTTTGAACTTGAAGGATGACCTTGACCTTTCACCACTCAAAATGTGCAGCTCCATGAGATACGCATGCATGCCAAATATCGAGTTGTTATTTTCAATTCTAAAGTTTTCGGAAGGACGGACAGATGCAATATATTTGACCTGTGACCTTTAAGGACGACCTTGACCTTGATCTTCCACCACTCAAAGTGTGCAGCTCCATGAGATACACATCTATGCCAAAAATCAAGTTGCTATCTTCAATATTGCAAAAGTTATGGCCAATGTTACAGTTTTCGGACGGACGCACAGACTGACGGACAGTTCAACTGCTACCGGGGGCATAAAAAAAGGAAATACAAAAATTGTTTTTTTTTTGGGGGGGGGGATTCTGGAGTGGGGCCTGTGGGGTGGTTTGGGTTGAGTCCATTGTGTTATGTCAGGTAAGCGTTGTTTTTTTCAACGTATGAATCAAATCTTATCCTAAATAAAGAAGCTATGGCAATTTAAGCAAAATTTATTTATTTGACCTTGAGATTCAAAGTCATTCAAAGATCAAGGTCAAATTCAACTTGCCAGGTACAGTACGCTCATGATAGTAAGAAAGTATTTGAATTGAAAGCAATAGTCTTGATACTTTAGAAGTACAGTGCATCTTCACACAAAATTCAACAAAATATTCAAAGTTACTTAGTCAAAATAGGGCCATAATTCCGTCAACATGCCAACCAGAGTTATGCAACTTGTCCTGTACAGTCTCCTTGTGATAGTTAGCGAGTATTCCAAGTCTGATAGTAAAAGCTATTATATTTTAGAAGTAAAATGGACCAAAACACGAAACTAAACCACATTTTCAATTTTTGCATAATTCTGTCAAAATGTCAATCAGAGTTACATAACTTTGCCTGCACAGTCCTCTTATGATAGTTAGTAAGTGTTGCAAGTATAAAAACAATAGCTTTGATACTTTAGGAATAAAGTGGACCTAAACACAAAACTTAACCAATTTTTCAATTTTCTAAGTATAAAAAGGGGCATAACTCTATAAATAATGCTGACAGAGTTATGCAACTTGACATTTGTCTTGTTGCCATAAAGAAGTATTCCAAGTTTGAGTTAATTATCTTTGATAGTGTTAAAGTTATTTGACTTTATAAAAAAACACTTTAACCAACGGCGACGCCGACGCCGACGCCGGGACGAGTAGTATAGCTCTCATTTTTCTTCGAAAAGTCGAGCTAAAAACGGAATTGATAGGCTTTTCCTATGTCTGTCTCTGTCTTTCGGTAGTTTGTTCGGATGGTCGGTTTATAAACGAGTTCGATTCTGGACGATACCATGAGAAAACGTACACCTACCATCATATCAATTCGCAGGCTGGCTACATGGGAGAAACGGAAGACTATGTAACGGTTCTCAGGTCAATGGTCTAAAATGCAGGGTCTTGTAACATGAATTGAATATGTACACAAACTATGCTAAGAAATGCAGTAGCTTTACAAATCATCATATAAGAATACCCCAACTGTGAACAAACAATATCTAACCATCTTAACAAAGGATAACGTATACAATAGTTATTTATAGATTATAAATATGGAGATGTTTTTTGCAGTAATGTTATGTTGTTTTACATAATATACCTCTTCCAGCCAGCCTCATCACCCATAAATTTATTTGTAGTTTTGCTTAACTCTGTGGGTGGTGTGTGTGTCGGGGCTCAGTTTTAGCACATAATTGAGTAAAGTTGGGGAAGGGGGTATATTTGTTGAAAACATGTTTCGATTGTTGACACACATATGTTGACATTTGAAAGTTGAAAAACGGTGCTCCTATTCAATATGTTCGAGATTTAGTTAGTTTAAATATGTAAACAGGTTTAAATTAAATCAAATACAATTATATAAATACACGATTTATTCCTAGACTATGCATTGTCAAATTTAAATGACAAAAACGACGTAATTGTTATAATTTTAATCATCCGCGTCAATAGGATAATAACGATAGTAATCTTAGAGCGTATGTTGCAGTATTGAGAGTATGTAATAATTGTATGTGTATCTGATATCCTCGACACGACGAAATTTAACCTTCGTTGAGACCGTGGACTTTACGATGCGTGCAGTAAACGTTCATTGCTATGCGCGGTGTTATGCTAAACAATAAGCACATTTTTTATTTACCTACACGCGGTAAACTGACCATTCTCATAATTTGTAATTAAAAATATGTCGAATAACCACTTATTTTGTTTTATATCAATATATTTTTAATAAAACATAACATATGGACAAAATGTTATATGAAACGTTATATATTGACCGACAGTTCTACCCAATAAAGAAAGCGCAATAGATAAGTGATTCCTTTCTTAAAGCCACACACCTTAAAATGAAATACATGTTAATCAATGCATATAGATGCATTTTGAAAATGTGCAAAATTGTCATTAAATATAAAGCCTAGTTAGCAAGTAATTTATTTTATTTTTTTTAAATTTAAACCGAAAGTAGAATTTCTATACGTATACTTCCATTTCTACAAACGCTATTATTTTTAAGTTTTTAAGCGCAAAAAGACGAATTTATATCTTGTAACCACCAGATATATTCTAATTGACATAGATAAAATTAAGTCAATAGCCTAGTTAGCAGGTAATTTATTATTTTTCAAACGGTACCGCTTTTAAAACCGAAAGTAGGATTTATAGACGTATACGTCCATTTCTACAAACGCGATTATTTTTAAGTTTTAAAGCGCAAAAAGACGGATTTCTACATTGTAACCACCAGATATATTCTTACAGGCATAGATAAAATATGTTTCTTATTTATACTTAAATTTACTAGGCCATGTATTTCATTTCAAGGTGTGTGACTTTAACAATCATGAGATAATAATGTCCTTTCACAAGGTCCCGTTTTATATATATATATATATATTGACTAAGAATAAAGCATATTTGTACTTGTTTGTTATAAAAACAACTATAATACTGCATTTAACTTGAGGATTAACGCGATTTTTTTTGTATGACCTTTTAAAACAGTCGAACTGTCCGTCTGTCTGTCCTTCAGGCATATCTTTTTCTATACTTATTTGCTAAACGCTTTAAGATATCGACCTGCTATTTGGTGTATGAGTCTACCTACATGACTTACAGACGTACAGATTGATTATGAGTTTCGTTCCAGTCCATTGATTTTTTGGCAAAGTTATGGGTCTTGGACTTGAGCAAAGAAACTCACCGGTGTATTGAGGAAATTTGTACTGTTGGAGAGAGAGAACATACTCACCGGTGTATTGAGGAAATGTGTACTGTGGGCGAGAGAGAACATAAGAAAACAATTTGCAGTAGGCCAATTAAAAAAATTATCCTAACTCGACAGCCAGCTTTGGGGCGGTCCACATGGCTTAAAGTCTAATGGCAAACATCATTAACGCACCATCTTATAATGATAATTCATATAAATTCAATAAAACTTTTGACGACAGTTTTAACCCTGTTGATAACTAAGTATAAAAATAAAGTCGCCAGTGTTCTTAAAAGTCAGATATAATTTTGTTAATCCAGTTTCTATGAAACTCGTTATGCCGCTTCCTTACGTATAATGAATAGAAACTCTTAAACACTGATAATTAAAAACAATCTTGATTTATTTTGAACGTATGATGATAACATTCGTGCATTTTTTGTACATGTATGTCCATTGTGTGTAATAACACATTTGTATACGAAGCTGTCTAACCCAGATGTTTACCTCTATCGACTATTGTAATTGTCTAATAAAAACCTGCAAAATTTCCCGCCATTAGCCCGAATGAAGAAATTGCATTTTCCTATTTGTAAACAATACCCAAAACTCTGCGAAAATGAGAACGTGCAATTTACAAAATATTGACTCAATTACATTACTATATAATTTAAATGCCTACCTATATTTTGTTGTTCGAAAAAAATAGGAATGCAGAATTGCGTTTTCTATTTAAGTTACACAACTCGATCATGAAGAAACTAATAAGTTTTTTAACGCTATACGATACACTTTATATAGTTAATTAAATTACCTGTCAACGAGACAACATCTTTTTTGCATTGGCTGTTGTCGATTTTGCGCATTTTTTTAAAATTTAAACACAACCAATACAAAAGTATTGACATTTTTCCATGAACAATTTACGGATCATCGACAAATACATGACAAAAAGCTATATATTGTTCGGAATGAATACTGTATTTGTGTACAAATTTTAACTCATTTAAACAATAATGATTTTATACGATGGGACACTTCTATGGGGCATAACATATTAATTTTATTTTATAAGTTATTTATTAGTGTGCTTTATAAATAAATGGTTAACTTTTCTATTGTTAGTTATGATGTTGACAGTAACAACTTGTAATTAAAAATGGTATTGCTTTATGCAATACATGGCCTTTATTTTGAAACTTATGTTAAACCCATAGAACATGCTCCATTTTACTGGAAATGAAGTATGAACTTGAAAAAGGAAAGAGTATTATTACACTTCAGCAAACGACATGAAGAGGTTTGTCGATTCGACGGCATGACAGTTTATCGGTTGCAACATTGTCTAGATGTTAAATAAGGAATGACTGGATGTATTACAATTACTTTTGGTACACATATTAACAAAGCGCATAAATCAGCTGGCATAGTGAGCTTTTAAGTTTATAAATGAACTGCACTTTTGTCATATATTGACATCTTTCGCACGGCACCGGGTCATATCATTTTTTCATCAACATATTGAATGTAAAGTCGAATTTCTCCACCAAAACGAATTAAGACACCCTGGCGGATATGTTTCTCGGGGGACATTGGTTTATATTTTTTTCGGTGCAAAAACTTTATCACTGGCATATCTTTTAAGAAATGTGTAAATAAAGTGCAGCCATATTTCAATAAATCCTGAATAATAATAACCAGGATTTTTCTAACATACATGATAATACCTCTTTTGCATATACCAAAGGATATTTTAATTCAAAAATTCCTTAAAGGTCCACCCTATATATTCACATTTCGCAGTTGGTACGTTACGCCAGAACATGTTCATGTATTAAAGATTTTAATGATCGTAATCGTATGTTAACGAAAAAATTGCTTAAACAAGGTTTTTTGTATCATAACCAACGAAGTAAATTCGCTAAATTTCACTCAAAGAATGGTGATTCAAAATATAATGTTCCTTTAAAATGGCATCTGACTAATGGAATTTCCCACCCATTATTATACGCAGATGTTTTGATCCGTGTTCGCAAATAAAAATATTTTAAAGAAAATGTTAATTGTAAACTTTTCAATTTAATGAACTAATTTTTATCAAAAGGATATGATATTAAAGTACTTAAAAACACATGCTTGTTGGTTTTCGATTCACTATATCTTTATTGTCTTAAAATTTGGAATTATTAATGGAATGCCCATTTAATATGTTTGATTCTTAAATAATAATCATTAAAGCTGGTTTTATTGGTAATTCGATTTTACAGTACTGCCACTTTAATAATTTTATGTTTTACTTTACAGTACCGCCCCTTTAATTATATTGGATTGTTTACGTCATCGCTTCTAAATTCCGTCATACGACACACTTTCACTGTGCTGGGCTACATTGATTTTTTGGACGTCATCGTGTCATAGCTTCTATATTACGACACACATTCACTGTGTTAGGCTACATTCATAGGTCGTCGGGTTTAAAGCGTTAAACTTTTTGTGATATTTTCTCTCTGACGGGCGTTTCTTGTTTGATTAATTTTTTATTTTTGTTTGTTTAGCAGTCACATAAATAACTAAGCTATGTAATATGGATCTTTTTCACCCATTATTGCTGCTTCTTCCTGTATTTGCGCGATGATGATCTGAAATATTAACTTTATGATGCTATATTCTTAAATAGTTTTCCTGAAAAGAAGGGATGAAGTTGACACTTGTTCGTAAATTCATTTCATCGTTCCTCAAAAAGTTGTAACTCTGTTGCTCTGGTCTCTTTTCTACCATTGAATAATTAAATGGTAATCAAATTGAATGCGTTTTATTTCCCTTTTATTATTGTTTAATTTGAGTTGCAATGCTATGAGGTTAAATTTTATTTACCCTTATATGTATCATGAATTTAGTGGGCAGTGTGAGGCTGAGCGCTCTAAACCCGGTTTAAACCCCCAATGCTTTACAATGACCGTTGCAAGTCGGTGAACCCAGCTTTATTCTTATATGCGTTTATGCCTTTTTGTATTGTGATCTTTAGTACTGTTTAGGCATTTGGTCACTCGCCTTAAATAAAGACCAACTAATTGTATATAATGATAATGCAATACTGCCCCAGCAGCTGGAGTTTCACTTCTTTATATTTAAACAATTATAGAACTTGCTTTACTTAGCCTATCGAAATTCAGCCAGATTTATAGGAAACTTTTCCAAGCAGGTCGAACTTTTCACATCAGATCGGGTTTCCGGGGGTGAGTGTGACATTGGAATTCGTTGCTGGTACAAGGTATACTATTTGTATATTTCTTTGCGTAGCAAGCGATACAATTTATTTCTTTTTCTTGTCGAAAATATCTTATATATCTTGAATGAGACAGACGCAAACGTTTGTGTTTTCGAGTTCGTGAGTCAAATTATTGAAACGAAGGGAAAAATAATGTTTTCACATGTTTAACTTGTTTTCCAAGTATACGCATCACAAGGACATTTTATGTTTTTTATTGCTATTTGCATGTCTTCGTTGATTGACCAGTCTGTAATGTTATTTTGGTGAAATTACCATCTTTCAATCACGCATAAAATTATTCGTACACTATAATTGTACTAAACATGCGATTTTTACATCGATATTACTGTATGCATTTAGCTTTATATACACCTGGAGACTTCTAATGCAACACCTTTAAAACTTGAATATCTCTGTTATTTGTTAAGATTTTGATTTAAAAATTTATATGTGATCATTTGACTACATTCTGAGCAAGTTCACGATAAAATCATTCATCCGCGACGATGGGACGCTTAAGTACGTGGGGTATGTATGTTTCGATTGTTTGCACGTGGAAATGGTGAAAAGAAATATTATTGTCGATTTATTTCAATTTCATCATTTAAGATCGATGTTTACACCAGGAAAACATAAATTTGATTCAAAATAATGTATGGCTTATATGAATATTCAGAAGCGCAACCGCGCAATTTGGTAAAATGCATGCTACTCATCCCACATAATAAAGCGTTCGATCGTCACGGTTGAATGATTTTATCGTTCGCTTACACCGAATGTATTCAAATGATCACATCTACAATTTTGAACGAAAATCTTTACTTATTAGAGAGATATTTAAGTTTGAAAAGTGTCGCGCTAGAAAAGTCTCCAATACACTTGCCGGTAAACTGCAATTTGCCGAAATGTGCCAAAATGCGTAGGTGCGCTCTCAAATATTCATATGAGCCATACATCTTAAAAAGCTTCAATGCTTATTGAGGCAATAAAGAACTGGCTGATATGCGATTTAGAAAAATTGAGTTTAGAATCACTAACGGATAAATTCCACTGGACTTTCATTAACATAAAGAGGGACATTTAAAGTTGTGTAAGGAACAATATGACAAATACTGGAAATGCAAGTCATGCTTCATTTTGATACTCTGACATCCCATCCCTGATTTTTCAACTGTGTCTTCGTAGAGCTCGTCAGCAATGCTTGGAATCGAAAACCATTATCATTAAGTTCATTCATTTGTCCATGCAGCAGGTCCATGC
This sequence comes from Dreissena polymorpha, assembly GCF_020536995.1. Lineage (NCBI taxonomy): Eukaryota > Metazoa > Mollusca > Bivalvia > Myida > Dreissenidae > Dreissena > Dreissena polymorpha. Next base: position 165,963,819 of record NC_068355.1, read on the forward strand.
AGTTCATTCATCTGTCCGTGCAGCAGGCAATCTCGCTTTTACCATTCTTTCCCAACATGAAGATTATCCATCTAGTGTATGACCCAAGAGCGATAATAAAATCCAGGCAAAATGCTGTTCGGCATGACATGATAGACTTCAAAGAGACAAATACAATACAACCTAAAGTCCTATGTTCTTGGCTTTAAAAGGATCTATCTGATACTAAATTGTTAATGAAATCTGATCCGTCAAAAATAAAGCTAGTGTAATATGAAGACATTGCAGAACATCCAAATAAAGCTGCAAAACAGTTATATGCATTTGGGGGTCTCAACTGTGATGACAAAATCAAACATTTTGTCAAAAGCAAAACTCAGACCAGCTTAAACAGTTGTAACTTCTGTACGCAGCGGAAAAAATATACTGTAACGTCAATGAAATGGAGGTATACAATAAAAACCTTATGGAGCAAAGGAAATATTTAAAAGTTGTAAGAATAACATGAGTGTTTTAGGTACCTAAACCTCTCCAATAACAAATCTCTACGAGCATTGTCAATTCCCTCTAGAATGAGAAATAATGTCACGAAAATATTGCTCGGCGATGGCAGATACTGATAAACATGGCTTTTACACAATATTGCAACCAACACGTGAGGGTTGCAATACTATCGGCACAGATCCCTTTCTAAATAGTTGACACTTACGTTGCAAGCTGTAAGTAATTCATTAAATTGTAAATAAACCACTTGTCCTAGATAAAACAATCCCCATACTTGTATCCGCTGGTGAAAACAAACAACAAAAATGTGCGCAGATATTTATCATTGCCGTCATATCCCATGTATTGTTCGAATTATGAAGTAGTTTAATTCTGTTTAGTAACAATCACACGAACTGTATTATATACGACATAAAAGGTTATACAAACGCGTACTTGTATCTCTTAAGTATATTTCAAGTTTTATGAGCGTAGTTTATTAATGCAGCTCTCGAATCAAATTATATTTTGAATATTTGTATTGTTTGTCATGTGTAATTATGTCAAAACTTTGTTATAACCCAAGTAAACGCTTTATTCTAGTGTCACATTCGCTTATCGTATAGCTTGTAAAATATCTCATGAGATGTTATTCCCTCTTCCCTAATCACTAAGCGACGACGACGATTTGTGTTTTATGTAATTATATGTGATCTATAACATGTGTATATATGTATATAAATTGCTCTCAGAACATAATTTATAGCAATATGGTTATGTCAAATCTAGCTAAATTGTCTTTCATAAGCATTTCCAGTAAAGCATTTTGTTACATTTGTTCGAACAAGCAGTATATGCTTCATTGCAGAATACTTTGTATGTCTATATGACCGCGACTGTTACATTGCCCAATATTCCTTTGCATGTCGACACTGTTAGTTGCCAGGAAAATGCAAACTTTAAGTCCATTTAATGTTTCGGAAGGATTCGAGTAGGATTAAATGCACACGTACGTAAATTGAATATAGCTTACAATCACATTCTAGAAAGTGTAAAGTAAAAACATTATTTTTGTTATCAACTTCTTTTATTACAGAACAAAATATACACACATAAACATTACTTGATTAAATCTGGGATCACAGCCTTGTTCCGTCAATGCAAAGCGTTAAGGGTTTAAATCGGTTTTAGTTAAAACCAAACCTCGCGCTTACCTATGAATGCATCAATATAAATGTAATAAACATATTGAGAAAAAAACATAAAAGCCAACATGTGACGCGCAAATTATATAATGTTTGAGAAAAATAATCTCAGTCTACTATTGTCGTAAGTACCAGATAAACATTTGTATATTAAAACGATTAAGGGAAAAGGTTTTAAAGTTATTGATATGCAAAGAAATACGGTGAATATATGAAAGATCTTCAATTATCTGTTAAGCCATGTATCTTAAGTAAATTGTCACGAACGTATATATTTGACATACTATAGTATGTGTTGTGCCCCTAGGTGTAAAAAAAGATCGTTTATTTATTTCCTCCACTTGAACACCGCATAGCTAAAGAGTGAGCACGTGATACAAGGTGATGAACATTATGTCACTTTTAAAAATCAACAATCGCATCCGTGGAATTATACGCATACTTAACACCTTTTACGGTCAGTCATCGGTACATGGCTATGCTTTCGAAGAAATATTCAGTGATATAGCTAGTTTTGTAAACGAAAGAGCAATTTGATGGATTACTTAATATCAATTATATATATATATATATATATATATATTTTGAATTAGGTTAATGAAAATGTTTGGTAAATAGCACTAATATAAAATACTAACCACTAAATTGCGAAAGAGAAACTGTAAGACAGTTCCTTTAATGCTTTAATAGTACACGCTTCTCCTATTGCTTTCCAACCTCGCAATTACCAGCTTTTTAAAGAGGGTAGAGGTGATATCGGTGTATGAACACTTTATAGTTTGCAAATAATAAATATTAATGACATACATTTAGCTTGTATGAAAATCGTTTGAAATCGCGTTGCCAGTTAAGCTTTTCTTCACTCTGTTACTGTCTAAAATGCCATTGCCAGTATTTATCGGATGGATGGAGCTCGTGCGCCCCCCCCCCCACCTCGCACCCCCAGCTGACTCCAAAACGTATGAACTGTATGCTCGTTACGTTTTGAATACTAATAGACAACACATATTTTTGACATACTAGTATGTGTTGTTCTCCTAATTTATTGTCGGCTCGGGTACTACTTTAAAGTATCCCGGGCACTCTTAAGTATTAGTAATAACACTGCTTGTAACTGATGGCGTATGGGATATACACCCTCAATAAGGTTATACCATACGAGAGCGAAGCACCATCAGTTACTAACTTCGTAACGATTATATCTTAATCGACTACTCGATTACTCGGGGTGTATGGAAATTACTCGGGAAAATACAACATGGGCACATGGCCTCTCTAAGCCAATTGGATTAGGTCATTTTTGTAGGAGGTTAGATATACTACAATATAGATCTACCCCAGGTACGGAACATATATTCTAAAACGTACTCATGAATAACAACTTTGAATTGGTCGTTGTCCTTGGCGCCAGGTATATCCTTATCGCAAAACGTTGATGATGCGCCAAATCGGGACTTTTATGTACTACAAGATGATTTTGGTTATTGATCAATCGTCTCCTCAATACAAACATGATACACAATCTATTGTGAACCCGATCCGTGTTGTATTTGGCTAAATCTATAAAGTAATAAAAAACGGCCACCGGAAAAACTTTGCGAAACCGAAATTTCGCAAACTTAAGTACCCTTTTTCTTGAAGGTTTGCTTATTTGTGATAAAGTATAAGATAAAAGTCTAACTTGTGATTAATAATTGGTTATTTTTGCTTGTTAAATGCGTTTTCTTCACTATGAACTTTATTTGCAAAGTTGGGGTTCCCATGGGATTTTTGTATTTTCCCATGGGATTTTTCATTATCCCATGGGAATTTTGGTTTCTCCCATGGGATTTTTCTCCAGCTTTTTTTATGGGAGAAAAAATCCCATGGGATTTTCAAAAACATAAAACACGTTCGTTTGTGCTTAGTTATCGATTTTAAGCATTGTTAAAGCATTTGTGCTTATTTTCGTTCAATTTACTTTGATAGAAAAAAATCCCATTTTTTGATGGGAAAAAAAAATCCCATGGGATTTTTTTCTGATTTTTAGAGATTTATTTATGTAACCTTCAGAAACACTACCTTTTAACAAATGATGAGCATTTCTCGCGATTTCAACGCGTTAAATCGTGTTTAAAAAAAATTAAAAAATCCCATGGGATTTTTTTGTCCCATGGGATTTTTTTGTCCCATGGGATTTTTTTTCCCATGGGATTTTTTTTCCAATTGGATTTTTTTGAAGGTATAAGTTTCTAAAAGCTATATAATAATAATAATAATAATAATAATAATAATAATAATAATAATAATAATAATAATAATAATAATAATAATAATAATAATCGTGCTCAATATGATGAATTTGTACTTTTAAGCGACTAACATTTTTTTCGAGCCGATCGTCGAGTCCGAATGGTGAGTATAAGAGCAATTTACCAGTACAAATAAATCTCACTTGTTTAGAGAACGCTACCGTACTATAAAATAATCTTGATAATAAGTCATATCATTTTTCGACAGAAAATGATAACAGTATCCATATTGATGTCAGCAATGTCCCCTGCTATGATTAATATTGACAAAATGAAAAACCTTGACAATAATTCCGTGTCGAATACGCATTAGATTATAGCAATCAAATTCATATAAGCATTGATAAGATAATATGCGAAAATGGGTCTTATGTCAAATAAGGCCAGCGTAGCTCCATTCCATAATGTCCGGTATTAAGTCACGTCAAGTTTCGTGGTCGAATTATAGCATAATAATCATTTTCACATTACGCGAATCATATGAGTTTCCCTACATATATTGTGTTAAAATTTATGTTACACTAATGTGCGATGATGAAAAGGGGATTTCGGTAATTCTACATTCGCCCGCCTAGTACCGAAATCCCCATATTTACGCCTTAAAGGGTCAATAGGTCATCGGTATGAATGGTTTTTGACTTCACATGAATGTTACGGTGCAAAAAAATGATATTAATTTTAATTATTAAGCACTCTTGACAGCATTAAGTTGCCTCTCAGTGGGGATTTCGGTAATTCTACACTAGAACTTAAACGCGCGCCGGTACCGAAATCCTGCTGTACAAACCTTCAAGTGTCAACAAAATTATTATAGTGTTTTTTTTCATTAGCAACCAGTGACATTTATTATCTCCCATTCGGTTACTTCTTTTTGAAAATAATTAGCGGGGATTTCGGTACTGCTACATTCGTACGCCCAGAGCCGAAATCACCCATGTTTACGCCAATCCCCCATATTACGCCTTAAAGGGTCTATATGTCATTATGTTTGGGTTTTGGCTTTGCATTAATGTTGATTTGTACACAATCATATTAGTGTTAATCATTTAAACACTCTTATCAGAATATTTTTTCCATTATTAAATAGTTTATTAATGTGAAAAATGTGTAAACGAATGTAAAAAAAGGTAAAATGTACATTTAAAACATTGGTTACACAAAAGTATATGTAAATATAACATGACATAGTAATAATAAGTCTTCAGAAAGTATTTTCCAAACAAATCTGATGAAACAAATGATATCGTACTACCTTATTTACAATATGCTATACACTTTTGCAATTTAGTTATCAATGTTTAATCAAAGCATAAATCAGCATATGTTGCCTCTTAGCGGGGATTTCGGTAATTCTTAACAAGCACATAAACCCGCGCCGGTACCGAAATCCCCGCTGTACAAACCTTCAAGTGTAAAAAAAATAATGATTTAGGTTTAAATAAAGGGAACAATAGTATTTTTGGCCACCAAAAAGCACTTCCGCGTCAACAAAAAGATTGAAATTATGTCAGAAACCCAGCTTTTCATTGTATATATTGCAATACACCATCGGCCGCCGAGAGCGGAATACTGCGCTTGGCCGCTAAACAATGTAGATTGCATCAAATTAAATGTCAATTTTCGATTTTATTACAAAAATAAACACTGCCTTTTTATAAATATGTCAAGCACGTACACTTAACAAAAAAATCGATATATCTTTATGTAATGTAGAAAAGTAAAGCGCTTTATATATAACAATGTTTTATAATGTCTCTCTGGTTGAGAAAAAAAAACTAAACAAAACCATGTAGAACATATAATATGTTTTCATAATTTAAAAAAAATATTTAATGATGCACGTGATGTTTTATAATTGATATAAGTTCACGTGTCATTGAACGAGTTAAGGGAGAGATACGAATTAAATTACACATAATTAAAAACTGATACTATACTGTCAGCTTGATTTATAAATTGTGTTCCATCGCGCCAATATATTCATTGTTCCATGAAATTGTGTATAAAAGCAAAACGATTGAAATTATGTCAGAATTCCTGCTTTTCACATGAAATGATCTTTAACACTTTATTTATTCCAATCAGGAAAATAACAAATACAATAATAGGGGAAGTCTATACTGTGTATTAGAAACTTGTTGTGGTGATCCCTATCTTATCCGCTCAATACACATCCACCTGGCTACTGTACAGAAAAAATTAGATTAATTCCAAAATAACTGATTTCATTAATTGCTAACTTGTTGTCTACATTTTAAATTAACAACGATAATGGATCAACATCACCGTTGCACAATTATTAAGTTCACAGTAATCTGTACTTTAAATAGAGCCTAATTAAAGACGGTGCTAATAAAGAACAAAGCGTGAATGTGGATATTAAGAAATTAGATCCTTTTTTGCATGACACTGGCAGTATATCATTTTATCTTGTATAAATAAGCGACATTTAAGACATGGATAAAATTAAAATAAGACACATTTGCATCTTTCATTTCTTGAAAAAAAAAATAAGCACGCAGTCACATATAAATAAGATACATTGAAGACACAGAAAAAAATAAATAAGACACATTTGCATCTTTCACTAAATTTTCTTAGAAAAACATGTGAAACTGAAGAAAAACATTTATTACTGACACATTATTCTAAAAGTCGACTGACAACTTAAGTTCAAAGAGGGATTTACAATTAAATAAGATCCATTTTCGCATGATGCTGGTTGTAGAGCAAGCAATACATTTCTTACTGACACATTATTCTAAAAGTCGACAGGCAACATTAATTCAAAGAGGGAACCACAATTAAATAAGATCAATTTTCGCATGATACTGGTTGTATAGCAAGTACATGTAGTCACATATTAATTACATCTTGCATTAGTTGCAATAATAAGTGCGCGTGCTTCTGAACGTTGCGTTAAGCGAGAGTGTTGTCATTTTGTTAGTTTTATATTTTGGTATTATGTATGATTATTGCTTGTTTTGAATTTGAAATAAACGCTTTCTGGCAAATAAGCATCGTCTTAATTTTAATACAAATAATGAACATTTGACATACAAAATGTCCAATAACATACCGGCAATAACATTATATATATGTTAATTTCTTTGCATGTTTATACCGAAATTATAGCCGACATCGGCAGTTAGGGAAATTTTGTGACACACTTTAACACATCAAACATGCATGATAGTTCTTTTTTCATATGATATTCCCCTGGTTGCTTACCGGTGTATTGATGCAGTTGATAACCCCACCGGGACTACAGTAGGGTGCTAATACACACGTGTATCGTGTTCAATACAATCGTCTTAATTTTAATACAAATAATGAACATTTGACATACAAAATGTCCAATAACACATCGGCAATAACATTATATATTTGTTAATTTCTTTGCATGTTTATACCGAAATTATAGCCGACATCGGCAGTTAGGGAAATTTCGTGACACACTTTAACAAATCAAACATGCATGATAGTTCTTTTTTCATATGATATTCCCCTGGTTGCTTACCGGTGTATTGGTGCAGTTGATAACCCCGCCGGGACTACAGTAGGGTGCTAATACACACGTGTATCGTGTTCAATACCCGATCCATGCTACAACGTGTAAGAACGGGAATTTCGGTAATTCTACCTTTTTAAGCTTGCGCACCTCTAATGGGCACATATCCAAATATAATTTAATTAATTATTTTCCTAATCAGCATCATTTCACTAAACTACATGCAAATTTGTAGGTAGGCTTTCCATGCTTAAAAAAAATAAACCGATTTTTTCAAAACCACCCTCACGCTCGGCTTTTGTCCAGTTTATTTTCACCCCTGGTGTATATAAAAGTTCCATAATTCATTCAAATTTCCAAATATGGGCATGCAGTTGGTGTGTACAGATGCAGTAAAGGTGTTTAAAGTTTAAACAAGATGAAATAAGTATTCTTTTACAGACATTTATTTTTTACAAATTTTAATCTATGGAATAGCGCCATGAAATGTAAGTGATTTCAGCCAAGTAAAAATTGGGTCGGTTAAAAACAAAGTGTCATAAAATTCAAAATAGTATCATTTAAGTTATATTTTAAACTAAGTTTTTATAGAAACACTATATACAGCAAAAATACAAAAAAAATAGACAAATTTACCGTTTACTATTTTAAATAAAAATAAAAATGCAACATGCATCATTCGTATTTTCAGCAGTAAATTAATCAATTTAGCCATAACGTTGTTTTAATTTTAAAATTGAAGGATGTGCATACAATTTTCAACATATTTAACAATAAACATAGCTTATGTGCTATATTAAATCAATGTACGTTAGAAAAGAAATAAAACGCGTCGCAAAAAGTATGCGATGTCGGCAGGAATCGAACCTGCGCGGGAAAATCCCAAAAGATTTCTATATCATCGCCTTACCCACTCGGCCACGACAACTTCACATCTGTGTAACCTTAAATTAGATATATATAAGTAAACAGGTAAAAAGGCTCGCTCGATCTTTGAAGAAATCGCGAAATCGTATTTTTCAGATGATAATTGGATCAAAGTCAATATTTATAGTGAAAATAATGTAATCTAAATGAATAAGTTAAACATATATCAAAATTCGAAGTTTGAAAAAAATAAAATGCATCTCTCGGAAATAAGCGATCATTGAAGATCAGCAATGGCTTATGTATGAAGTGAAAGGACAGTTGAAAGTTTCCATTTTGCACGTTAATGATTCTGATAATATAGTGACAAAGGCAGCAGTCATATGTAGTATTGTGTTTGACCGGAGAGTAGCGTGATCTGTGTCGGTGTTGGGCGCTCTGAGGGCGCAATCCGGCTACATAGGTACATAGGAACCTCTAGTGGCTATAGTCCATGGATCGGGTTCGGCAGACAGGGAACATGTAAATTTTTATATGTATGTTTTATATCTTAATTACCTAAACGTATATTTATCCTGGTTACTTATTTACTGAGGTTTGAGTTAGTCGCAATGATTGTAGATACGTTGTACTATATTTAGTAAGTATTTGGAGGACGAGTGGCACGGGCACGCGCTTTATTATCACTTATGCAAGGAACGCGTTTTGTTTATATACGTATTTTTGATATTCCGATAGGCTTAAGGGAGGTAACTTATTCAAGTAAAACGCGATATTTTTTGCGATGCCTTTTTATAACTCTTGTTTAATTAATTACATACGAATATACAGCTAAATTTAAGATGATTTTTACCAGAAAAAAATTTCGGAGAAAGATATATTGAGATTTTGATATTCCATAGAATGCGAGTCTCCATATATATTTTCTATTGCAGGGGAGGTAATTTAAAAAAATTAAAGTCTCCGAATTGGTCTTTGTTGTATCTATTTACGTTTATTTTCAAGCTAATGGCGATTAAAAAATTAATTATTATTAGTATGTGCTCACATGGATATTGGTACGGATATATCGTGTTTATATAAGTGTTACTACATCCATTTCATTTATCATTCAGGTCGGGCTGCATAAATCTCGTGAAGAGGCCAGTAGGACCTGTAAACAAACTCTCATACACATACTCTTCACTCTTCGTGGCGCTCTCGCATGTCTGAGGCGATATATAAGACCGATGTCATATATAATACTGTATTCGCTGGTATTTTCGGTTGATATGTTTGATTGCTTAGGACGCAATGAATATAGTGTATTTATATTTAATCGAAGTGATCTCATTGTTTTTTCTGGCGGTATTCAATTTCTGGTAATAGTTTCGCGATTAAAGACGTCGGTTCTCGGTTAGGTGTGGAATGTTCTTATTTGTTAATGTGCCAAGTGCTTAAAGGCGGTTTATCGCACTTTATTAGTCGGCGTTTCAAGAGAATGGGTAATAAATGCAAATCAGTAGGTGCTTAGAAGACTTAAGTACGGCAAGAACATAACTCACTCTGCTAGGAACGATTACCACTGCCTGTCTGCAGCAGACGACAAATGATTCTGCTCTAGCAGTGAATGTATATACCAGCTTGTAAACGCCATTTGCCAGTCTAGTGTTTATCATTAAAATATGCACATATTGGCTGCTTTCATGGAAAACGAGGCTTAATGCACGTCAAATAAGATTAGCCTGTGCACAATGATAAGCATATGCAATGCGAACAAGCTAATCAAGGACGACAACAGCGAACAACTTCAGTGCCTTCAGCGCTTTGATTTATAATATACATTATGTCCTATGTTATATGGCGTATAGCTACTTATATATGTGCGTATAAAATATGTTAACCGTCTTTATTTTTTAAATAAATGAAATCATACTGAAACTCTCCGAATTGAGGATTTACATGTTTTGATGAGCTGTCAAAGATTATTACAAACAACAATTATTATCTTTTTTAATGCAGACACTTTAAAAGACTGTGGGTGCGGACCCAGGATCCTGCGATAAATCAAACGGAAAGGTACTTTAGGTACTTAAGCTACGTTGAAGAAACTCGGACATTGTTGACGCCCTGTCTTCAATAAATACTGTTTTTGAGTGAGGTAAAACTTACAAATGTATTTGTTAGCAAATTGAAGTTTATCGTGGTATTTTGAAATTATTTTTAAAATAACTGGACTAAGCATTGGTTTCGGTAGAAAAGTACTGCAACAATTTCGCTAGATTTGAACACATTTTAACACTCCGCATTATGATATTTTGATTCAATTTTTCATATTTATACCAAGCGAGTTTTCATTTGACCGCCTTGCGGATACAGATCCATTAGCATGTGCTTGTGTATTATAATAACAATTAATGAGTTAATTTACTACTTACAGTATCGTTATTTTCATCAACATCATCGTTTTCATCGTTATCATCATCATCATCATCAACATAGTCATCATCTCATCATTATCATCATCATCATTATCATCATCATCATCATCATCATCATCATCATCATCATCATCATCATCATCATCATCATCATCATCATCATCATCATCATCATCATCATCATCATCATCATCATCATCATCATCATCATCATCAACATCATCATCATCATCATCATCATCGTCATCATCATCGTCATCATCATCGTCATCATCATCGTCATCATCATCGTCATCATCATCGTCATCATCATCATCATCATCATCATCATCATCATCATCGTCGTCGTCGTCTTCGTCGTCGTCGCCCTCGTCATCGTCCTCGTCCTGCTCCTCCGCCTCCACCGCATCATCAGCAGCAGCATCGTCATCAGCAACAGCAGCAGCATTATCGTCACTATCACCAACAACATCGTTATGGTCGCCATCGTCGTGATCATCATCATCAGTGTCATCATCATCATCATCATCGTCATTGTTATCGTCGTTGTTCTCCTCCTCGTCGTCGTCATCGTCATCATCGTCGTCATCGTCATTCTCATCATGAACAATTTCAACAACCGTAAAACCTATCGCTCAGCTCATTTTTGCAGTGAATTCGGATGTTATATCAAATCTTTTTGATTAATAGAGTTTGCTGCTTAATGTATTAATAACTAAATAATAATGTTGATAATATTGAAAATAAATGGTTTCAATTTTATTTATCCGTTTAAGATGCAGTATTTGACCAAGTCAATTTGTCGCTAAAAGTATTCATTACACATTCAATCCAAAATGCGTTACGAGTTGCTATTGAAACTATAATCGCATTCCGATAAAAATGGTGTCTGTATTAGGGCCTGTTTAATTTCTACGCTTCATTGCAATTCATAAAAATATTTTTAAGGGTACCGGTATATCTAGACACACTCTGTTATCCAAACAATCCTTGTGATCATAAACAAATAAACAATGAAATATAAATAAAATTAGATGATAAAAAATGGTATCTTCCTTTTTGCTGTTGCTAGTTATCAACAGAGTAGCAAAACTTTTAAATATAAATTATATTCAATTCATAGCACGCTTAAAGATTTGAAGTTTATCTAAATCTATAAGCACAAACATATTTATGTTTGTTAATACAAAGCTGTAGCAGTTTTCTGATTGCGCTTGAAAAGATGTGATTGTTGTTGTTGCATTAATAGTATCATTAGTTTGTATTTCCAGATTAGGTATTCCACCATACATTTTGTTTTTAATCAGATGTCTTATAATTGGCATTGCAATATTTCAATAACGAGTAATCAACACAATTGACTTTATGTATTTTTAATTGTTTATCCATATTATCATTAACACTTGAGGGAAAAATAAGCTGTGTCATTTTTTATTTTTTATTTTACTTATGGTTCAGACAACTCTGCTTTTACTATATGCCGTAATAATTATAAGTTTCCGTTCACTTAAAGATATTGTTTTTCGTGTTGGAAAATTTAAATACGAAAAATATTTAGAGACAAGTGTGTTATGTTTGTTTGTCAATTATTTAATTGAAGTAGAAATAATACATCAGTGTACATAATTTTTTCGTTCTTTACTTTAAAAATACAACTTAACAGCTTTGCAATCAACTGAAATAATATATAAAAAGTAAAAACAATAAACGTTTGGCTTTCTTAATACGATATCATTTCAAACGCTGTTGGAAGGAACCATTGCTTATTAGAGGTTTACAAGGTAATTTACCCAAGTACGCAAATGTAATGGTCGATTGCCCTTAGGCATGATTCTGTTTTATTACTTTAATCCGGTTGTAAAAATGCATGACCGAAGGGTCATCAGATAAGCAAAAACAGGGCCAAAATCTGATAAAATAGCGCTGTTTAGCTGACTGTACGAAAATCCGTATGTCCGAAAATTTAGAATCATGATAACATAAATATTTTGGCTTAAAAAGGAAATGTAAGAAAATTTAGAATGTAAGAGAAAATACGGTGGTTTTATGGTGTTTAAATCGATTAGAAATAGCAAAACCTAAAGACGTAATCTCAAGTGTGATTTTCAAATGATTTTATATGAATGTACACACACGGTAAAACTAGTCTATTAAAATGCAATACCTTCATTGGTTCTCATGTTTTTAATATTTATTAAACATAGGTATTTGTGAACACTTGTTGTTATATAATATTGAAATGTACACGCATACTGAACATAAAATCATTGGCATAACGGCTAAGTTGGTTTTTACTAAGATTGCAATAGTGTTTATTTTATTATTATGAATCTTATGAGGATAATTTTGAAAGTATGACACAGAGTATCTGAAGAAGATATATACATAATGACATATGTTGTTGTTGTTGTGGTTATTGTTTCAATATTTTTATGAGTATCATACATTCAATGACGAATAGCTATTAATTTGTCATACAAACACCATAATTATTATTGGATTGCGGAGATTAAACAAATCGATTCCCTTGTAACTGATATAACTGATACATTTTTTGAGCGACAATTTGAAACTAAATCTAGTATTATTTAAATTTGATTATTTTAATTGCAGCATTTTTTTATTAACCCCAATTAATGTGTACGCAACGTTTCTTTTATTTAAATCGCTGAGTACGAAGCATCAAGCTATTTTTTAATTAATTGACAGTAATCTTTAATGTATGTCATAATATAAATTGAAATCAATCTTAATTAAAGCTTGAGTGGTTGGTTTGTAATAAGTTTTGTAAATGTTGCTGTAGGATATGTATGCACAATAAATACTAACGCTCTGGCATATTGTGATGGTGATATGATTATATATTGCACAATAAATATGTTCTTGTGATAATATTGAGGCTATAATTAGTTTTGAATTAAGCTAGCTAATTTCAAATAAGATACAAACACATCCCAATCCTAAAATTATCAGTAAGTTATAGTATTGTTTGCCTCTAGGCGCATAATTAATTGAAGGCCTAGTTTATCTGTTAATCCTCGCCCCATGTGGTGTCCCAGTGGGTACACTGATATTAATACACGATGTATTGGTCCACAATTAAATCTCTTATAAAAACATGTCTCTCAGGTGACTGAAAAATGGCTGTGTAGATACAACAAATACTACTACAACGGAGACTAAGATAACACATGTTACAATTAATTTGTCTTCCTTGCGTTCTTCTTATACGACAAACACTTCTAAAACAAAAAAGCAAAAAGCCGCTACTGCTACTGCTTCGGCTACTCTTACTGCTACTGCTACTGCTGCCGCTGCCGCTGCCACTGCCACTGCCGCTGCCACTGCCACTGCCACTGCCACTGCCGCTGCCACTGCCACTGCCGCTGCCACTGCCGCTGCCAGTGCTGCTGCTGCTGCTGCTACTGCTAGTGCTACTGCTACTGCTACTGCTACTGCTACTGCTACTGCTACTGCTACTGCTACTGCTACTGCCACTGCTACTGCCACTGCCGCTGCCACTGCCGCTGCTGCTGCTGCTACTGATAGTGCTACTGCTACTGCTGCTGCTGCTGCTTCTGCTGCTTCTGCTGCTGTTGCTACTGCTACTGTTACTGCTACTGATACGGCTACTGATACGGCTACTGCTACTGCTACTTCTACTGCTACTTCTACTGCTACTTCTACTGCTACTGCTAGTGCTACTGCTACTGCTACTGCTACTGATTCTGCTACTGCTACTGCTACTGCTACTGCTGCTGCTGCTGCTGCTTCTGCTGCTGCTGCTACTGCTGCTGCTGCTACTGCTACTAATGATAATAATTCTCCTTCTACTTCTCTTTCTACTTTTGCTAGCGATGCTTCATAATTTATTTTTAAATGTATCATTTTGTTAAAACAGGAAAGAACTGTTATATATATTTTCTTAAAGGTGTAAAGAATCTAAACTTTTCTGCGATTAAAGTTTTATTTAACTGGATTAGTATAGGCCACATAACAGACGCTATTGTACTGATTTGTACTAAACAACATTTTGTCATAATCAACAGTTTTAACATGCCGCAGTTTCCTTGGAAGTTAACCTTTGATTGGAGTTATGTATAAAACATTAACAAGGTATTTGTTGACAGTTTGTCCTGTCACAATTATATATTAGTTGAGCCAAACGTGTGATAAAGATCCCTTTTGGGGTGGCGATAAATACTATTTATATTGTTCAACAGTGGGAGACTGAGAAAACATATGTTACAATTAATTTGTCTACTTTGCCTGCTTCTTCTTTATATATTTTTCTTGCTAATCGTTTAGTTTTAGTTAAGTAGGTATATCAATTTACATTTTTTGATAGATATTTATTTGGATAGTAATAGTATGTTTTATTTGACTTGACATCATTGAACCGGTTTATTCATTGATAAGATCGGGATCTCCACAGGTGTTTAATCTCGATTGTTAGGTGGGGAGAAGGGTCCGAATGATAATGTTGTCGTCGGCTTACGAATCACATTTCACAAGTTTTAGACAAATATGCATACGTTATAAACCTAATTTAAGTATTACATTGATAATAACTTATCTTTATTTTGATGAACTACGTTTAAGGTATAAAACTATAATTATCTATGTGTTGTGTGCCGCATACATACCATCTTGCTTTTTTAAATTTGATCACAACGGTCCGAAGTCATAAACATTCATTATGCATGTTATGTTGCTAAAGCACAGTGTATACTAACTAACCTATGTTTATTGTTGTTTGCTAGGGTTATTATTTTTTATTTTTATTTTTTTTATTTGGGGGGGGGGGGGCTGTTATAGAAGATTTCAACTAGTCCTTCAATTAACGAAAAAAATATTGGTATAGGAAATATAAAAGAGTAATAGACAGCTTCATTCATGCTGTTCTATTATGGTGTTTTAACGCATATAATTATGTATGGTTGATGAAGCACATTGTATGCTACCGATGTTTATTGTTGTTTGATGATGATGTTAAGTTGGTTTTGCTGTTGTTGTTAATGATGATGATGAGGAGGAGAAGGAAGAAGAAGAAGAAGAAGAAGAAGAAGATGATGATGATGATGATGGTGGTGGTAGTAGTGACGACGACGACGATGATGATGATTTTGATAAAGATAATGAGATTTGAATTAAATTAATGCGCAAAGATTTTTCTTTTTAGCGGCCAAGTGCAGATATCTGCGCTCGGCCGCTGTAAGGGTTATGTAATATTTGCAATCTACATAGGAGTCAATAGCAGATACCAAGCACCATATGCTTATGAGAAACAAAAGCAAAATATTGGCAATCGCTGAAATCTCGAATATGACTTAATCATTTTATTAAATGAAAACCGGTAACTATTTTAAACGTTTATTATATTGCAACAACTTAGCGTTGTTTATCCAAAAGACCATTGTTATAATTACAGGGACGTCAATAGGCCAAACTATTCAGGAAATATGATTTGAGTCGTCAAGGATAGATTTTGAGATCAATGTACGTCCGATGAGATTTAAAGGGAGTTGGAGGAGTAGGGACAGATTCGTTCGAGTACGCGATCATTTGAGAACAAATAATGTTGAAGCTTTATCGGAATTCCGGAAATTTGCGATCGGTACCGATTTTTCCAGGTTCTTTTTTATTGATTCTGATAAGTTAGCGGCCGGCACGGACATGAATATTAACTGACGAAAACCTCTTCGCTACTTTCCGAAAATCTTCGACATGTTGCAAATATCCGTAATATTCCGCATTGTACTCACCAGAAATTGCAACTAGAAAGACTACAACAAATCAATTAGCTACGGCTCGGGCGGGGATTTACCTTTTATCCCTGTAAGGGACCTAATGCCCCAGACTACCGGCTATTTTTTCCGGAATTCGAACTTGATACACTTGATATCCCTGAATTAAATATTTATATCCGCAATTTTGATCTCGAGAGTGCTGACTGTTAGTATTGTATTTGACTGGAATGACTGTCGATTATGTGTTTTTAAGATTAAAACAAGCTTACGAAGAACTTTGTGTTTGCTTTTTTGTACGCTTTCTTTTTAAAAATGTATTGTCCGCCACGGACGCAACAATTGACCAAATGTACCAGATTGTGGTCTCTTTAAAGTGCTATGTTTTTACTGCCGTGATATCTTTAACAAACTACACATTAGTGATCGTGGACGTTTTATACTCTTATTGAATTTGTTTCCCCAAAATATGCTCTTCTATTAGTAGATGTTTAGGTGACGATGTTCTAATTATAGATCTTACACGGTCAAGAAACACTAGATAGGTCTTTGCAAAGAGAGCTGTTGGATATCGTGAATGCGTTCAATGTGGCCTGTTTATTTCAGAAAGCTATGTGCAATGTTTTATGGGGATTTCTATTAAATTGCCAATTGCAAAATTTGATTTAATTCATTCGGACCTACAAGCGGGAAACTTCTTCATTAAAATTCAATGGGCTTTTAAGAAGTTCGTTGAAAGGCCAAATTTGACGTTAAACAGCAACGCCGAAAAAATTGCTACTCAGTCTTATTTATCACTTTTTTTGTAAGATTTACCAGTAGACGTTCTTCAGTGAAATTAAGCAAACACACAGTGCCGACAAATATGGAAGGGTATTTAGGTAAAAATTACATCCTTCTTTGTGACTGTGTCATGATTCTTGATGGTACTTTCAATTAGTATGTAGACACCTTTTCATGCTTGATGAAACTTACATCTTGCCTGATGTCCAATGTCTATTTACATTCTGCTTAATGGTATCATGCATGTGTACAGATGCAACATTCTTGTTCGTTAATTGCATGCTGCATATGTGTATGTTGGTTTGTGCAGAGAGACTTGTGCAATAGGCGCAGTGCATAATGGAATCAAATATTAATGCGTTTAATAAATTAACGCGATGGTAAGATGTGAGTTTCACCCAAGCACAAAGCAACATACTATCATGCATGATACAATGATGTCAATTGACAGTCATTCCGAAATGCTACGGAGGACTACGGAAATTTACGGCGTATAACGGAAATTTTATGTTATAGGAGAAGTTGCGCACCTTTGTAAGATATTTGCTACTGAACCGAAATTAACCGCGTGTTTGTAGACTTAACTTTTTTTTGGTTAATGACTAACCATAATTTTTGTACAGTAATTTACCTTCAATAACCAAAGAAAGTCTATGAATATATTTCAATATATGCTACTAATGCATGTATGCAGAGCTCCAGATAAGACGCTTAAAGTCGTAAAAAATTGAATTAAATTAAGTAAAAAAGTAGACTTAAATTCTGTGCGTACGGTTACACATTGGAAAAATAAAATAAGAATTCAAAATTTGTGATCATGCGTAAAACTCAATATCAATGCATATAATGTAAACATTTTATCAATGAGTTCCCACTCGTCTAGGCCCTCATTACAATTATGAAATCAACAGCACTTTAACGTTATTATGAATAACAGACCATCTTTACAACAGTCGAAAAGCCGAACGTTTTCCATTATCTGGTCCTTTTATCGCAAAAAGTCTGCTGTAACCCGGCAATTGTCATGAACTCTTCTTAGACTATAAACCTTAATGCGGATGTGCCAAAAATTATATTTACCTGAAAAAAAAGAATTAATAATAGACTTTAAGGCTGGATTATTATAGAGTGTAAACCAAGATTTTGCTGAAAAAGTTATCTGGAACTTTGCATGTATGTTGAGAGGAAATCGATTACATAATTTCAAATTTACTAGAGTACTTTTATATTGCACCACATAAAATGCTATAAAACTATAATATTGAAGTGCACATATAAACTTTATTATAGATGGGTAGGTATTTCGTGTCAATCTCTTTCACATATGAAAGAGCTGTTGGTCATGCTGCTTTAAGTACATATAGATGCATGACACAATTTAGATTAAGCAAAATAAAACACTAGGTATTTGCCAAGAGTCAAATATATACGAGCAGTAAGAGCGTAATCGTGCACAGCGAGACTTACTCATGTAGAATTGAAACTCTTATTGCTTTCTTTCGAAATAATTTCATGTGTCCGATCTAATATGCAATATGCCCGGTGTTTTTTTTGCGGATTAATGTTCCGTTTTAGATCCATAATTAACGAATGCCTCAATATTTTCAAAAATTAACACCGGAATAATGTTCACCGACATTTTTTCATACAGATTGGATATAAATATTATAGAGTTTAACAAAAAAATACATTAAGCCCTGTTCTCCCGGCACACGTGCTAGACACACAGGTGGTTAGCGTGTGGCTATGATAATAATCAGTGAAAACATCTTTTTGAATGATAAATAATCATATTAAAACGAAAAATCAAATTTTCTATAAAAAAAAATCACTATCGTTTTATATATAACAAGGTATCCAACTCGAAATCATCCGAAAACGTCGTGCATCGTTTTGAGCAGCCATTACTAAATTAATTTTGCAGCGATTTTCATGACCCGGTCTTATTCAACGCAGAAATGAATTTCCTTTTAGGAAATGTATATATATATTGTTATATTTCTACACATGCTGGGTCAAATTTTAAGAAATAAAGCTATACATAATTCGCTTGACCCAGTTGTGATCGACCAGACCGTATTTATGAATGAAATCTCCAGTTGTAAAGACACAACTCCGCATTGGAGCAATGAAATCACTCTTGTGTTTAAAATGTCAGTTGGTTGAAATGTATGTAAACAAAGGTTTGAACATGCGCTGGACAGTTAGTTTTGATGCATAATGCTACGGCAAGCACGGTAAGAATGTTTTTTTCATACGTTTTATTGAATTATGGTATCGAGGTTCGTGAACTTTGCAGGGAAAATGCCCTTTTCCCCGTGAAGATTTCAGTCATGAATACTGTCTGATCGATCACAGCTGGGTCACGCGAGTTGTGTATCGTGTTATTTCTTAAAAGTTGACCCAGTATTTGTAAAAATATTGCAAGACATATACATTTCCAGAAAGGAAATTTATTTCTGCGTTGAATAAGACCAAGATCGTGAAAATCGCTGCAAAATTGATGAAGTAATGGCTGTTTAAAACGATGCATCCCGTTTTCGGATGATTTCGAGTTGGATACCTTGTTGAATAAACATCACGCATAATGTAAATATTCATCATGAATGATGTAATGTTGCAGCAATCATCAAGTATAAACGAATAGACAACAAGCATGTTGGAATTGTCATAAAGCAAATTAGAATAAGCATCAGTCATAATGTAAATATTCACCACGAATGATGTTACTTTTACCTAAATATCCTTCCATAGACATGTGTTGTTACTAAAATAGACATAGAGATTTGAGCATTGGGAGTGACCTAATCATACTGTGCTTTAGCAGTATTACGGAATACCGTTAGTGCCATCGTGGTTACACATTAAAATCCAGAGGGCGAGAACGCGAGAACGCGATAGTACGATGGCGACAATGTGACAATACGATGATGACAGGGTGACAATACGATGGCGACAATGCGACAGTACGATGGCGACAATGCGAGAACGCGATAATACGATGACGACAATCAGACAGTGCGATGACGACAGTGCGACAATACGATGGCGACAGTGAGATAGTACGATGGCGACAATACTACAGTTCGATAGTGCGATAATACGATGACGACAGTGCGAAAATACGATGGCGACAGTGCGACAATACGATGGCGATAGCCGACAGTGCGATAGTACGATGGTGCCAATGCGATAACGCGATAGTATGATGGCGGCAATTCGAAAATGCGATGGCGACAGTGCGACAATACGATGGCGACAATGCGATAGAACGATGGCGACATTGCGATGATACCACGGCGAAAGTACGATATGACTATCGCATTGTCGCCCCCGTACTATCGTACTGCCGCCATTGTATTGTCGCACTGTCGCATTGTCGTCATCGTACTAGCGCGTTTTCGCAATCGTACGAACGCATTGTCGCCATCGTATTGTCGCACTGTCGTCATCGTACTTTCGAGTTCTCGCATTCTCGCCCTCTGGATTTTAATGAGTAACCACGGTGGCCCTAACGGTATTTTGTACAGTAAAGTGCGTAAAATCTGGAATAACAATTTATATGCCGAAAACAGATGTTGAAAACCCGACTTTGTTTTATAAGTAGTAGTCTAAATATACAATGAGTTTTCCGAGCATTAAATAAACATATTAAAATAAAATTCATGTTCGTATCGGTTGAAGTTCTTGTTAATAGTATAAGCAAAGAACACAATAAAACGCTGATTGGGCTTACTAATTTGAGGCAAGAACAAACACATCGCGCTATTATATATAACATATAACGCGCATCCGCAAAGTTCGAGCGCCCGTCTCGGTGCCGTCGTTTCCGGTGAAAGTTTCGCACAAGAGCTACCGAGTTTGGATATGAGACCACGAATCATGGCTTGACTTCATATATCAGTCAGCGTAGAACCTGACCAGACTGCGCGGTTGGACAAGCTAGGATGGACCAACTTTGGCCGCATATGACATAAGACCCATTTTCGCATGACGCGGGTCATCTGACCTTTATAATGTGTATATAGCTTTGAATGGAATTTGCACATAGTTTTTGGCATGGACTTATTGTTATGTTAATGTGTTGCACGCTTTCAAAAGCGATGCATTTATACTGGTTCTAAGCTGGCATACTCACCAATTGGACTCAACCATCTGCTCGAACAAGAAATGATAAATTCTACTTGCATAAACCTTTAATTGTAACTCATTTTAAAAATATTCATGTTATTTATATTATTCAATGTATTATTCAAAATTATAATTATTATTTCCTTTATTGTTGTTTTTCGCATTAAGAAACTTATTCGGCTTACGAAACTGAAAAATTCCATTGGAAAAAAAATCCCATGGGATAAAAATTCCCATGGGATAAAAATTCCCATGGGATAAAAAATCCCATGGGATTTAAAAATCCCATGGGATTTTTTGTTTTTTTTTAAACACGACTAAACGCATTAAAATATCGTAGTTGTTCATCATTTCATAAAATATGATGTTTCTGAAAGTTTCATGAATAAATCTCTCAAATAAGAAAAAATCCCATGGGATTTTTTTTCTCCCATTTAAAAATGGGATTTTTTTATTACTATATATTTATATATATAATTGGCATAAAACCAATATACAGTACTTAAATAACGTTAAAATACTTGCAAACGCAAATAAAACACGTTTTTTAAAATGTTCAAAATCCCATGGGATTTTTCTCCCATTTGCAAATTATGGGAGAAAAAAAATCCCATGGGAGAAAAAATCCCATGGGAAAATCGAAAATCCCATGGGAAAATGCAAAAATCCCATGGGAACCCCAACTTTGCTTGTAAATTTCATAGTGAAGAAAACGCGTTTTTTGAGTGAAAATAACCAATTATTAATCAACGATAAGACTTTTATCGCATACTATGTCTCAAAGTAGCAAATCTTTAAGAAAAAGGGTACTTAAGTTTGCGAAATTTCGGTTTCGCAAAGTTTTTCCGGTGGCCGTTAAAACTGATATTGTCTCATTGAGGAACCTATACAAACAATGCTCGTAAAATATCATCGGACAGTTGGTTCAGGGAATATAAAACATACTTATAGGTCCCTGCTTGATTGTATAGGTCCTTGGTTAATTTGGACGTCAAATCTTATGGGTTGGACAAAGTTTTGCCACGATTTAATCATCCCGGAAAAATTTCTCCCGCAATTTTACCATCTCGGCTGGAAAGGCACCCGTCTATGTTCGGACCCGGGCAAAAGTTCAACGTGTTTTAGTCGTAATTTGCTATAGGGTTGAAAATTAAACGTTTCCTTTAAAAATACATTTTTTAACGAGTAAAAGTCTAAAACATGCATGAACCAATAACAATATGTCGGTTATTTTAAATTCATATCACGAATAATTAATTGATTTCTTATATTAACTAATTGGATAATATTTTAAGCAACTTATGTTCGTGTACACGTATTGTTTGGTGCATGGCTATCAAGGATCCTTACACGTATTAATTAAGTTTACTCACTTTTAACAGTACTATACAAGTTTAAGCAGTTGAGGTAAATATTTCTTAACCTCTTAAACGTGTTGATATGTGTAAATAAATAAACATGTATACAAATAAAAAAATGAATGTATGAGCTTCATTCCATAAATGGTATGCAATAAATACAGTTTACAACATCTCTCTGTATATGGGTAGTTTTATTAAGATTGTTTACATATATGAAGTGGGAAGTTACAGATAAGACTATTAATAGATACGTATACTGATCACAAAAAGTTTAAGCCATTGCGCAAAATTAAGAGGTTTTAAATTTATAGAAAAGTAAACATAAATAAACTGAATTTATGAACACATGGGCCAGCGCCAGCTATATACTCAAAAAATGGGGGTTGGCGGGGGTTCGGATTTGTATAAATTCGATTAATAATCAAGCATTTATTTATAAATAAGAGGTATCCATTATTTAATTCTCTTAAGTGATGAAATCGATCCCCTTAACTGAAGTTATGATACAAAAAAGGTATATCTATTTCGTTTTGATGTATTTTCGAAGATTTAATGACCGCAAGCAAGCCTCCGAAGAACAAAATTACGACATGTGGAATGCACTTATGTAAAATTTCAGAAGGCTTTAATTTTCAAATAAGACGTCGAAACACATTACTAGGTTTTATCACTGGAAAGCTTATAGCTGTCATATTGGACCACGGCGTTTCTTTCTGTAACTGGTGTTTAAGAAACCAATGTGTAAGTAGGTCAGCAACATGGTTTTGTTGTTTAAAGCGTTTTTCGGGTTTAACAGTGTGCGGTCGCTCGCATGCATTTAATTGACATGACGCCTTATCTATGATCGCTCCGCCGACTTAATCACGTGGCTCTGCGGGTAGCAAACCTAGACAAGCTAACTCCCAAATGGCTTCATTGCCTATATACTGCATGTAGATTAACGCGATATACCAGATTATTTTGATGGACTGTTTGACACCATATGACACTTGTACAAGGGGTTTGTGTCATTTAGTTATTCTGCGAATGCAAAAAATATACGTTTATAGAGAACATCAGCTAATTATAACGGGTTTTTCGGTACATGAATAACGATCTCAAACGCTTGCGCGCTGACCGAAATCGAACATGTTATTACGTGTGATGTTGGCATTAGCAATAAATTAACACTTCTTCAACGGCATTTACCCATGTTATTCACGAAACATTTCCACTCGTGTATTTGACACGAAATAGCGCTTTAAACTGGGATTTCGGTGAAGTTTTACACGCTTTCTGACACCGCGTATACCAAAATCTCAAATGATATTACGTATAAAAGTGATATAAATAATATTAAACATTGCTTATGGGACATTTATCAATCACTATAATTGAAAGTGCAAGACAGCACAATAAGTTTGATCATTGTCATATATAAAGTAGCGCTGTATGAAGGGGAATTCAGTAAAGCTACCTGTATCAGACGCTGGCGCAGATACCAACTTCTCCCAAGTTCGGCATTTATTGGTTATATCAGTAATAATAAATCTTATTATGTGGCATTTATCGATTCGATTCTATTAAAATAGAAACATATAATCGTTTTCACTTGTTTCTGACACACACAAAACTCGATTTATAACGGGGATTTCGTTAAGTTACGCAAAGTTGGTACCAATCTTCTCTATTATTATACAAGCACACGTGATATAATTCATACTTAATAATGCGTAGTCATTTCTAACATAACATTTCCAGTTTTTTAAAATAAATAAATGCTCCATAAGGGTGATCTCGGTAATTCTACACATTGAAGCTTTCACTTGTTCTTGTCAAGACCGCATTTCCGCGTTTGAAATGGTATATATTTAATTAATCTAACTTATGGATACCGAATGTCAGAGTTACATAAAACCTATTCACACCGTTTTTGCCTTATTTCATTTCCGCTTTTTTTTCGAACAAATCAAACGAAACTCGTTGAAATCAAAGTACTGAAAGTACTGGTTTGACGATGCTTTTGAAGAGGATGGATATATAGAGGATATTTGTAGGATTCGGTGGAATATCGATTTTCCCAGAAAAAACTGCGAAAAATATCGATATTTTCACTGTTATTTTTCACCGTTTAAAATAGTGAAATACCAGTTTATTTCACTGATATTTCTGTATAAATCACCGAAAAGCAGAAAACAAAAAAGCATCCATTTAAGTTAATCTACATCACCGCAATTGTGTAATTTTTTATTGCTTGTCATTTATCCGCAAAACCGGATTAATCTTGATTAAGAAACAGCAGTGAATATGTGCATGGATTATGTTGGAATTTGATTCCTCATGTCTACGGTAAAGTTTTAAACTATTGTTCAACTTAGTGTTTGTTTATGTTCAAACATAGAGCATGATTGTTCGTTAGGATCTTAAATTCGCCGATCGGTTGACTGACGAAATGTATGAAAATTAATGCCTGACGATAAATAATGGTTTCACAGTAGTTAATTGTTGTGGTGCAATCGTTTTCGTTCTTGGACACTGCACTCCCTTCAATAAAATTTATTTACCTAAATATCTCATATTTGAACTTACAATTCTTTTGGGAGTAATGGTCCAGACAACTGGATAAAACAGCAACAATATGCTAACCCATTATTTTTCGCGGAACATAATTGAGAATTCCTGTGCTAGCCCCCAATCACAGCATGTTGGGGTATAATAATAGTCAAATTTTGTTTTTCTTCTCAAAAGATTGTCGTAGATTATAAGTTGAGGAATATATCATCCAAGACTACAACTTTTAGAAAGCCATTTTTTTTCATTTATTTTTATTGATAAACAAGGTTTTGTAACAATCTATACTATACATAGATAGCTTTAACAGCACAATGTGGCTAACCTGAAACTGATTGTTTCCTAGTGGTGTAAACTAATTTTTTATGAAGATCTATAAAAAGAGGCATTGTGAGTATGAACAAACTATTTGCGTCTATCCGATCTAGTTGAGCCTTATTACCGAGTTCCTACTTTTATTTATTTGAACATTCTGATCAACTGCCATGAAGATCAGGTAAAAAATTTAAGTGTTAACATAGATTTTAATGATTTTAGTTATTGATCGAATGCTTGGAAGCACATGACCCACTTTGGAACGTGACCTGTTAATTACTGAGTCTAGACCTTGTGACTTAAATGTTGAATATGCTACTTTCAAGCTTGGCTTTGAAATCATTTAAAATAATGTTCTAACCAATTTACAAGTGGATCAGAGAGAGAATGTGACCACTAAAGTATTAACAGACCTTTTCTTATATTTGACCTAGTGCCCTAATTTTTGATAGAATATGAAACCCAAAATGATATAGAGGTGACTAGTTTCATAAGAATCTGGCAAAGAGGTGACACCCAAATTTAAACATTGTAAAATGATATCTTATGTGTTCACAATAAACTTTGGATAAAATACAACAGACAAAGAGTGATAACAAAAGCTCACCTTGTCACATCACAACAAGTGAGCTAAATAACCAAAACTATGACATCATATAAATGCTCAGTTACTTCCAATAATAATAAAATGTTACTTTTGAAACAAATGCAATACCTTCCCTTTCTTACTACAGGCTGTTCTAAAACAAGATAGCCCTTTATCGCTCACCCAAAACTCCTTCTATAGTGTCAAAAACTTGTGTATAATTTGACTAAGTTGTAACCTAGCTTTAGCCTGCCAGGACCAACTTGCAAATTCAGCTTTTGATTTGATTAAGATGGACATTGTAAGCAATTTTCATGAAAATCAGGAAGATAATGTGACCTGTAGAAAGGTAAAGGAAGTTTTCTATATTTTGACCTTATGACCTAGTTTTTGACAAACTACCAACTTTCAAACTGAAACTTTATTTCATCGAGATAACATTCTGTCCAATTTTCATGCAGATCTGGAAGAAAATGTGACATCTGGAGTGTTCACTAACCTTTTCTGTGATTTGGTTTGTTGACCTAGTTTGGACCACATATGACCTACTTTAAAACTTAACCTAGAATTGACCGAGATAAATATTAACCAACATAAGACAAACAAGGGCTGTTTGTAAAACATACATGCCACCCATATGGGCTGTCAGTTGTAGTGGTAGCCATTGTGTGAATAAATTTTTGTCACTGTGACCTTGACCTTTGACCTAGTGACCTGAAAATCAATAGGCATTATCTGCCAGCCATGATCAATTTATCTATGAAGTTTCATGATCCTAGGTCTTACTATTCTTGAGTTATCATCAGGAAACCTTTTTACTGTTATGAGTCACTGTGACCTTGACCTTTGACCAAGTGACCTGAAAATCAATAAAGGCTATAAACCAGTGATGATCAATGTACCTATTAAGTTTAATGGTCCTAGGCGTAAGCATTTTTGAGTTATCATCCATTTACTATTTTACTGTTTTAAGTCACTTTGACCTTGACCTTTGACCTAGTGACCTAAATATCAATATGGGGTAATCTGCAAGTCATGATCAATGTACCTATGAAGTTTCATGACCCTAGACGTAAGCATTCTTGAGTTATCATCCGGAAATCATTAAACTGTTTTGACTCACTTTGACCTTGACCTTTGACCTAATGACCTTAACATCAATAGGGGTCTTTTGCGAGTCATGATAAATGTACCTATGAAGTTTCATGATCCTATGCGTAAGCTTTCTTGTGTTATCATCCGGAAACCATTTTACTGTGTCAAGTCACCGTGACCTTTGACCTAGTGACCTGAAAGTCAATAGGGGTCATCTGCGAGTCATGATCAATGTACCTAAGAAGTTTCTCTCTACGCAATGTTTGTACAATCTACGGATACCGGTAGTCCCCGACAACGCACGTGCTTTTCAAAAACAAAATAAATATTAAATAAAATCTAATGGATTAAGAAAAGGTGCAGCGAGTACAGCGATGCGACGAAAGTTTTTAGCAAATAAGATTGTACTTGATATGTTTTAACTATCATCACCAAACAAACCACCCTCATCATCATCAACAGATATGAATTGACTAACAGTGGTATTTGGAATCCTATTATATCCTGGGTAGTAAGCCAATCGTGAATAGACTCTGCTTCAAATGGATTACGTTAACGGTAATATATAACACACATAATGTAGTCATATCAGTGAAATATAGAGCTTATAAATGCATGCAATCCTTTTTCCGGCGATATACTTTTAAAGATATTTCGTTGATGTTTATGTGTTGTTTAAAAATACGTGCGTATCAAATAGAGACGGTACTAAGAATACTTTTGCGTATAATAGTTTAACAATTCTTCCTCATTGATGTATGGTTTGACATTTACTTGAATTGTTAAATACTGAACAGCAACATACGTTTTTTCATGTTTGTAGCGATTCGATGTGATGGTCAAGTTTTCTTAACGCCTTTACGGATAGTCAAATAAATCAAAACTTGATAAATCAGAACGTAAAAAATAAACAGAAAAATGCTTCATATATACACATAGTGCAAAATACCGAAATTCCACGAACTAACCTCACATATGTTGAAATATCATTAATTATTTTACCATTTGTAAAGTTTCATGTTAATCTAGTTTAAAGGTCCATAAAAAAGGCCAGAGTTGTTGTTTTATTGTTGTAATACTCGTATTGAAATACCAATAAAGATAATATCCTGTGGAACGCAAACTCTTTTTTTTTCAAAACAAAAGTGCTTATGAACCAAATGGCAACTTCTTTTTGAGCCTCGCTCTGCAAAAAGGGTGTTTAATGAATGTGCGAAAAGTGACGCCACAGATTAGCCTGTGCAGTCCACACAGGCTACTCAGGGACGAAACTTTCCGCTTCATTGTATGTTTCGTTAAAGGAATACTCTTCTTGATGAAAACCCAGTTTAGGCGGGAAGTGTCGTCCCTGCTCAGGCTAATCTGGGACGACACTTAACGCACATGCATTAAACGTCCTTTTCACAGAGCGCGGCTGGTTTTTATTTCCACAAATATACCATACAGCAGTACCCCTTTTCGAAAGTTAAACAAGTATGTTCAATTCAGTTCTAATGTGAATGTGCAGTTTATCATAAAAACGTAATATTTATTTAGTTGACAATATGAATGTTCAAGTTTACATTATAACAAGGTAAACAATACTATATTGTCGGGTTATGACATAAAATACATATACACATAAACTGAAAATTTATAATAAGTTTACTTATCTCAAACACTATCCACGAAACTACAGCTAAAATATCTCCGGCCTTAAGTATAAAACAGTCTCAGTGAATGTTCTCACCTCGCTATGATTTATCATCGTTGTACGTGCTATCTCGTGTTCTATATAACCCACTATAAAACTCTTAAACCGTGTGTCGACCTGATTGACTCTACTTACACTTTCCACTGGATTGAGAGGTAAGCCCTTTTCATATTTTAAGAATTTACATTGAGTGGGTTAGAAGTAAACTTTATACAGGCACGTGTTTAATATGTATAAGTAGTAGTGAATATCAGTTATATTGTTTTTTTATGCGTAAGTTACCTTGAATATATAATCCGAGTTACACACGTGTTGTAAAACAAAGGTTGTCGAGTCGTGAAAGTTGATCATTTCTTATCAACTAATATAAACTTGTAGCATTGCGGTCTGTATGTGCAAACATTCGATCATTGTATTATTATGATCGATCGTGGTGCCTATATTATGTTGCCTTTTATGATGAACATTATTAGTAAAGATGTGCAAGTATATTAGATATTAAATAATAACTCAACAGCGACATGCTTAAAAGTGCAGTTTTCACGTTACACATGCCAATTATAACACTGGACAAAAATATGCGTATATTATCAATAAAACACCACATCCTCGTGCTAATATCAGTGTGTGTGTGTAGCAGTTACTTAGCGGCATATACACATAGCTAATATTAATCGTGGAACCAAGAGGTCGTGAAAATCTTTTTATTATTTATATAAAATATACGTTAAAGCCATTGATACGAAACATCAAAATGTCTCTATTTAACAGTTTATATTCGCTACATGTGAAATCCCTTTCAAAGCTTATCATAGCATCTTGCCATACCACGCTGTGCATTTCTCATTTAGCAAGTGTTAACAAAAATAATAAAATTGTGCTGCACGCTGACATAAAGAAATGCAATGTATGTAATAAAGACAGTAGGAAGAAGCGAGTAACCCATCCCATAATCGACTGTTTTCCGGCTAATAAAGTCAGTTTATTAAAGGAAAAACAACTACTGAGATGTTACACTGCGTGGGTTTTGGTATTTCGTCATTAAGTATGTTGTTTATATTAAAATGTTCACTTAAATATGGGGGTTGCAGCAACGCTTATTTATATGAGCCTTGTTAAGAGAAAACTGGGCATAATGCATGTGCGTTAAGTGTCATCCCAGATCAGCATAGGCTAATCAGGGACGACACTTTCTGCCTACTCTTGACTTTCGGTAAGGAGGGACTTCATTGAAACTAAAAATACCATAAAAGCGGAAAGTGTTGTCCCTGATTAGCCTGTGCGGATTGCACAGGCTTATTCGGGACGAAATTTAACGCACATGCATTAAGCCCAGTTTTCTCAGAAGACGACTAATATGCATTCACCATCATGGATTACGTACAAGTGAAGTACCTTCTGGGGAAAGGCGCGTCCTGTATCTTGCGCTACAAATTTAAAAGTTCGTCGAATCTTCTGACAACCACGCAACCAGAAATAATTAATAAAACGCCCGCCACACGTAATAACATATTATTCTTAACAACCAGCAATGGCGAGCTACAAACTTCACTACTTTGACGTCCGGGGCCGCGCGGAGCTGAGTCGATACCTCTTTCTGGCGGCAGGAAGGGACTTCGAGGACAACCGGATACCGCGAGATGAGTGGCCAAATGTCAAACCAAGTAGGTATCATGAACCGCTCGCAAAAATATATTTAATAAGACATTTTCTCAGACAATTCTAACATTGACGCTAAAACAGGATTTAAGTCTTTAACGAAATAACTGCGTTTTCTAATAAATGAATCATGCACATGCTTGTTAATGACAAAAACTGTGCAGTGTGCACTGTTATGGTTAATCGTTAAACAATTTCAGTTGTTTCAATATGTGATAGAAAATTATTTGAAACACAATCAATCGGATTATGAAACCTTGTGCTTTTATTGATCGCTTAATTATAAACGCATACTTAATGCTATAAATCATTGTTACTGGTAATCCAAACCAGTGTGATATGTGATACAAACCATTGTGATTGCTTATCTAAATATTTGGTGATCCAAACCATTGCAATTGGTGATGTAAGTAATTGCTGACCCAAACCATTGTTATTTGTGATCTAAATAATTGGTGTTCAAAACTATTGTGATTGGTGATCTAAATAATTGCAGACCCAAACCATTGTGATTGGTCATCTAAATAATTGGTGATCAAAACCATTGTGATTGGTGATCTAAATAATAGGTGATCCAAACAACTGTGATAGATAGACAAAATAATTGATGATCAAAGTCATTGTGATTTGTTATCGAAAAAATTGGTGATCCAAATCATTGTGATTGCTGATCTAAATAATTTATGACCCAAGCCATTGGGATTAGTGATCTAAATTATCGGTGATCAAACTCATTATGATTGATGATCGTAAAAATTAGGGATCCAAACCTTTGCAATTGGTGATCTAAGTAATTGGTGACTCTAACCATTGTTATTTGTGATCTAAATAATCGGTGATCAAAACCATTGTGATTGCTAATCTAAATAATTGGTGATCCAAACCATTGTGATTGGTGATCTAAATAATGTGTGATCCAAACCATTGTGATTGGTGATTTAAATAACACGTGATCCAACCAGTGTGATTGGTCATCTAAATTATGTGTGATCGAAACCATTGTGATTGGTGATCTAAATAATATGTGATCCAAACCATTGTGATTGGTGATCTAATTAATGTGTGATCCAAACAATTGTGATTGGTGATCTAAATAATATGTGATCCAAACCATTGTGATCGGTGATCGAAATATTAGTGAACTAAATAACTGTGATTGGTGATCTAATTAATTGATCGATATGTATATACTGGTATATTCCGATGAGCCTTAAGTCCCTTTGTGAAGTCACAACTTCTTTGTTGTAAAGCGAACATGCTTCTTATGCCCTATGAGGCCAGCTAAGGTCCAGATCAGGCTGCGTATCCGTGCAGTCTTGTCAGGGGCAACCCGTCAGTTATAAAGTAAAGCGTGGTTACACAGTCTCATTAGTGAATTGCATACCTTTTAACCAAACTACAAGAACGTCCGTTTAGATTATGATGAAACTATTGAGACACACATTCACTTATGTTGTAAAAACTGTACACGTGTGCATTCCTTATATGTATGAACACGACTCAAGTGTTGACCGCTAAATCGATATGATGTTACGATGTGTATAAGATACGACTGCAAAACCGGATTAAGTTAAATTTTCAGGTTACGATTTTATTTACAATAGCGCAAAGTCATGTTTGCTTGTAAGGCTGGGCACGAGAGAATTATCTCAATTATTCCACCTTAATACGGGATACCAACACAAGAATATAGTTTTATAATGCTTCATGAAACAACAGTGCACGATTTATTTCAAACAATGTTTAGATACGGGCAATCGCTTATTTTCAACATTGTATAGATACGGGCAATCGCTTCATTCGAACAAGGTTTAGATAAGAGCAATCGCTCATAATACCCCCAATACACCGACTCAGTTCGAAGTACGTTCTGAAAAATGTGACTAAACGGGCTTGAACTGTGTGAGAACGGAGTGATCGTAGTAGCAACGTGTTACGAACTGTCTTCGAACTTTGTGGACGGCCTGGAACGGGGTTGAACGGGAGAGGTGTTTCAGAACTTTGAGCTTACTAAAAATGTTCTTCCGATCATCCCGTTCTACAATTAAACGTAGTAACACCGTACTGGAAACGGAATGGACGTACTAAGAACGGATAGGTCGTATTAAGGTCGAGTTAGGAACGTGCCAGAACGTAGTGCGATCGGACCGAAATTACCTGTACGATGCCACACAGATCGAGTCCGTTTCTGGTCCGTCCAATCCGTTCTCAGACAGAACGACCCCGTTCGCACTACGTCTCAAGCACGATCTTTTTTCGTGAAAATAAATAGAAACTAAACGATAAGTTCTTACAACGTTTGCAACACGTTGTACGAGTTCTCAGTACATTCTTAGTACGTTGTACTCGTTTTAAGGAGTTCGCAGTAGGTTCCAAGAACGTTGTACTTGTTAAATGGAGTTGTTACAACATTCAAACCGTAAGTACAATACGTTAAGACAATGTGCATATAAAGAGAGGTCGCTGTCTCAAAATTCATAATTTGTGATATTAAGTTGAAACATGGACAATCTTAGAGAACTTTATTTTGTAAATGTTGGCTTCGTGCAATTTATGCTAGTTGCAGAGCAGCAATATACTGTTTATTGGGCCGAGAAAGAAGGCGTAGACGACACAGAACTTGTTGGGTGAGAGTGATGGCGGAATTATTTCTTAGAGACATTACAAATGTACGTCTGGTCGGCTCAAAGCTTGAAACATAAATGAGAACTGGCAGGAACGAAGTCGATTTTATAATCGCCGTGCAGAAAATGGCTGCAACTACGTCCCAAACGTACTAAGAACGTAATAGGACGGAGTGAGAACTGCCTTTGAACGAGTTACCACTGCACAACGAATAAAGAAGAACTGCGTACGAGCGTAATCGAACTGGCTGAGGACGGGCTCGGTCTGACTGGAAACGGTATACCAACGGGGACAATGGGGAAATTGACCCGATTTGAACTGGATAAAGACGGACTGGCAACGGGATAGGACGTGATAGGAACGAGCTGCACGTAGCGCGAACTTTGTATGAACGTCATTTAGTCATATTGCAGATTTTTTCTGACCAAAACTACACGTTCAAGCAAGTTCACATTCCGTTCTGCATTTCCTCCAAAACGTGGTCGAACTGTCTAAAAACGTGCTTGGTGTATGGGGCCCTCTATATAGTATAGTATGAAAGGGTAATGTGAGTTTGTGTTCACGGAATAGCAAACATAGTCTGGTATTTCACAATAATCAGTCAACCCACTAAGAACACGGGAAGAGGTTACGCATTTTATTTGGCATTTACTATGCCTATGATGAGGATGTACTATTTGTATATGATATTTCATACCAGAGCGTTGTATTTAATTGGACCGTTGAGATAATTACGATAGTATCAAGATGACTTTTATATTGTAATTGATTGCCGTTTTATTTAAATGTGGGGACGTGGAGTCCTATTGCCGTAGTATACTAAGATGATGATAATAAGGATGATGATGACGATGATGATGAAGATGATAATGATAATGATGATGATGATGGTGGTGATCATGATGAAAATGCAGCTGCTGATTATAATGGTGGTGATGGTGATGATGATGATATTAATGATGATAACGAGAATGTGTGACCAGACCCTGGAACTCATTAACGACCTCATTCAGGAAGTCGTCAAATACTTCTTTGAAAAGGACGAGGAGAGAAAGGTATGTGTCACATGTGCGTAGTGTGGTGTACTGTATTTATACGTACCTGTCATATCGGATGAAATACCGTTTGTAAATATCAGGAAACAATGCTCAATGAAACAATAGACAGAATGCATAAAATGCCTCATTTATGTATTTAACTTTGATGGCAGTTAATGGGTAATGTGAGCTCCGAGGTTGAATATTATTTTTATTTTTTTCAACAAACGAATATTTTGTTCTACTATTTCTGTTACACAAATCTATTAATAATAATGTGTTTAATAAATGGCAATATCTAATGAGTTTTAATATTTCAGAAAGAGGTGGGGAAACATTTAGCTGAAGTAGTATATCCCAAATTCTTGGGATACTTCGAAAAACAACTTGATAATAACGGCGGCAAATATTTAGTAGGAAGCGGGGTAGGTGAAAGATATAATTTTTATGGGCCATTCGCTGTGAAAAGGGGTTCAATGCATGTGCGTAAGGTGTCGTCACAGATATAAGCCCGTGTAATCCGCACATGCTTATCATTGGCGACTCGTTCTGCTTATATTTTTCTTTTCGTTTAAAGATAGTCTCTTATCGGGACGACACTGTACGCACTTGTATTAAACACCATCTTCACAGAGCACGGCCTAATAACTTGAAAAGTGTCACTTGTTTGGATAAGAAAACTGCTGAAGTGTAGTAGAATGTTGATATGTTCTTGAAGTCTCGTATTATTTTGGAATTTTCACAAAACATCTCACATATCCATTACACAAGTTGTAAAATAATGGACGACGTATAAACAATAATTTGTGCTGTCTTAATTTAAGGGGTTCCGTATTTTTAAATAGTCGCAGTTAATATTATTTAGTTACACCATTGAAATTAAATTATTTTGTGTAGGTTTATTGCGCTTGTCTTTTGATAATAACTAAAATCAAACAACATGGAATGTATTTAACTAACAAACTGTCAATAAATGCGCCAGTGAAAAAATAGAAACCATATTTAAGCCTTTTAGTAAATTAACCAAATTGAAAAAAATGTTTCAGATTTGCACATTTTAATTGTAGTTATGATAATTGCAAGGAAACAGTGATACTGAACATTTACCATGCTCTAAATTACCCAGTATATCCATCTTTTGACGATTTAAATAGCTGAAAATGATAAATTGTTACACACGATTGAATAATTTGGACAGTTTTGTTGTTATCGTTAAATTTTGTGACATGACCAAGATTGCGTATATAAGGTATAAAATACGCAACATGTTTCATTTGCTTTCTTTATTTTGTCTTTTTTAAATTATATCATTAGTTTATGCTGGATATATTTAGTTCAAATGTTTACATTTAACACTTCTATGCATTAAAATAAAAACTTCAAAGCATCCCAAAATGTGTTAAAGGGTCCATATTTCCATAAATACATAAATGAGACATAGACAGTTAACTTACGCGATAGTTTCGTTCTCCAGTATTTAACAGTTTCCGATTTAACAGTCAAATCTCTGTTAAGGAAACATGAAAACTTATCATAATAAACGGAGCGTTATTATAATTTCAGTTAACCGTAGCAGATTTGGCAGTCTATGCTGTTTTAGACACAGCTATGCAAAATTCGGAAACCTTCTTGGAGAAGCACGAGAAATTGAGGGCTCATCGAGACATGGTAGGCGCCATTCCGAAGATACAGGAATATGTCAGCAATAGAAAAAAGACTGACATCTAGACTTTCATTGCCATAATAACTGAACAAAATAGATATTGTAAACGTATGGTATGGCATTATATGGTATGTACACTTGTTAGTATGTATTATGTTTTCTTGTATAATATGAAATAAACATTGAAGCAAGTTGCCTTTGAATTTCATTAAAATGTTACCGAGATAAAAGTTATGACCTATACGACGTTAAAGCACTGCTCGGGATTTCCATAACACTGATGTATATGTATTAGCAATATAAAATACCTTACGATAATTATAAGAGTTTCGGTGCTGGAACCGCAATAAATGTTTTATATCATCATGATCACGTGCAAGAACGAATATAAAAATCAGAATATAGAAAACATTTCAAGCGAATGAACATATGATTGTATTACAGTTTAATAGAATCATGTTTATGTTGCAAAACAATATCTTCATATTATCCGTATGCATGTCATATGTTCAAGAAATGAAAATGAGTATGGGCAAAACCGGGCCTCATGCATATGCATCGTCCGCACAAACTAATCTTAGGTTACCATTCTCAAAGGCCGAATTTATGTTTAGAAAATACTTCCTTTAAACGAACAAGTCCAAATAACCGGAAAGTGGCTCGACTAATTATACTATTCGGGCCACACAGGCTATTCTGGGACCACACTTTGCGCACGTTCATAAGGCCCGTTCTTTCCAGTAAGCGACTCGATTCTTATTTAATCCATTTATGCCTAGCGTCTAGAAAAAAGGCCTTAGCAAACAGCGTAGACCCAGATGAGACGCCGCATGATATATACTATATACTATACATCCCATTTTGGAAATAAATAGATCCAATTTAGAAGGATGGAAAAGTCCACTAGGCATACATGGGTTAATACGTTGCGTCTGTATCAGGCAGTACCCTTTCACAGACATTATTTCACATCCTTACTCATTTATGTCGAATAGCCGTAAATTTGTTTTCATGGTTTAGAATCGTTTGTATTACACACTATCAATACGGAGATTGGCTTATAAAATGTGTATTACAAGTTGATCCGTTAATCTCAATAAGAAAGAAAGTAAACTATAATATAAAGTAATAGCAGACTTCATATGTACGTTACAAAAACAAAAAATATCATTACTTGTTTTAATCACTTAGACATGTCTTTCATTGACAAACAAAACAAAGCTAAGTTTTATCTGCTACTTCATAGGTTGGGAAAATGCCAATACATGATTAATTTGTGTTTCAACATGCCATTCTTTTATACATAAATATCTCCAATTGCATTAAATAGGCTTTACACTTAGCAAACTTCGTGGTTTAGTCGATTACGCGCTATCTTTTAAGTCAATACCAAACGCAACTCGATGCACTTTCAACTTTGTATAACTATTGTTAATGAGGAAATCATTGTATTTTATTTTAATTTTATTTCCGGAGTTCCATGGCTTTCAAACATGAAGTACAAAATTACAAGCTGTTCAGAATGTCCAAGGTTCAATCTTTGTACTAACCTTGCTAAATAGGCTCAAAAAGGCTGTGAAATAGGCTACATAGGATGTATGTTTAAACATATCCACTACAATTTTGTAATAGGCTAAAAAGCCTTTAAATAGGCTCAATAGGATGTATGTTTGAATCTATGAACTCAACGTGATGAATAGGCTGAAAAGGCTGTTAATTTGGCTAAATAGGATTTATGTTTCACCTATGTACTACGAGAGATAAATAAGCTGAAATGGCTGTTAAGCAGGCTAAATGGGATGCATGTTTGAATCTATTTACTTAACTTACTAAATAGGCTTAAAATCGATTAATATATAGGCTACGTATGTTGTATGAGTGAGCCTATGTAGAAAACGTGCTAAATAGTATAAAAAGCTTGAAAAGGCCGTTAAATATACTTAATAGGATGCATGCATTTACCATTGTACTTTACTTACTAAATAGGCTAAACGGTTTGAAAAGGCTCTTAAATAGGCTAAAAAGGCAAAATAGGATGTATGTTTTTACATATGTACTAAACTTGCTAAATAGGCTTAATAGGCTGAAAAGGCTGTTAAGTAGGCTAAATAGGATGCATATTTTAACCTATGTACTTAACTTGCTAAATAGGCTAATTAGGCTGTTAAATAGGCTAAATAGGCTAAATATGATGAACGTGTCTACGTATGTACTAAACTTGCAAATAGGCTAAAAAGGCTGTCAAATAGGCTAAATAGGATGCATGTTTGAACATATGTACTAAACTTGCTAAATAGGCTGTTAAATAGGCTAAATAGGATGTATGTTTTTCCGTATGTACTGAACTTACTAAATAGGCTACTAAATATGCTAAATATGATGCATGCTTGAACCTTTGTACTAAACTTACTAAATGGGCTGTTAAATTGGCTAAATAGGATGTATGTGTCTCCGTATGTACTGAACTTGATAAATAGGCGGTTAAATATGCTAAATAGGATGTATGTTTGGAATAATGTACTAAACGTAATAAGTATACTGAAAAAGCTTTTAAATAGGCTTAATAGGCTTAATGGGATATATGTTTGAATCAGTTTACTGAACTTGCTAAATATGCTTAAAATTGATAAATATATAAGCTACTTAGGTTGCTTGAGCGTACCTTTATACTAAACTTGCTAAATAGTCTAAAAAGCTTGAAAAGGTCCTTTCATATGCTTGATAGGATGCATGCTTTAACCTTTGTACTTATCGTGCTAAATAGGCTAAAACGCTTAAAAAGACTCTTAAATAGGCTAAAAAGGCAAAATAGGATGTATGTTTGAAGCTATTTACTAAACTTGCTAAATAGGCTTAATAGGCTGACAAGACTGTTAAATAGGCTACCTAGGCTCTTTAGGATGTATGTTTTAACCTATGTACTAGATTTGCTAAATAGGCTATTAAATAGGCTCAATA
The DNA here is from genome assembly GCF_020536995.1 of Dreissena polymorpha. Lineage (NCBI taxonomy): Eukaryota > Metazoa > Mollusca > Bivalvia > Myida > Dreissenidae > Dreissena > Dreissena polymorpha. The sequence goes on from NC_068355.1 coordinate 166,002,778, forward strand.
GGATGTATATGTCTACGTTTGAACTAAACTTGCTAAATAGGCTAAATAGGTTGTTAAATAGGCTTATTAGAATGTATGTGTCTACGTATGTATCAAACTTGCTAAATAGGTTGAATAGACTGTTAAATAGGCTAAGTAGGATGTGTAATTTAACCTTTGTACTAAACTTGCTTAATAGGCTTAAACGGTTAAATAAGATGTATGTGTCTACGTATGTACTTAACTTGCTAAAGAGGTTAAATAGGCTGTTAAATAGGCTCAATATGCCGACAAAGAGGATCGCGACGCACATCATGTACGCAACCACGTTACCGAATGCTTTGTAGATCGTGCTGAACAAAAGCTGTAAGGAGCAGAAAGATAATCATCATCATCATCATCATCATCATCATCATCATCATCATCATCATCATCATCATCATCATCATCATCATCATCATCATCATCATCATCATCATCATCCAACACCATCAGCCGCATCATCATGATCTCCATTAATGTCATTTTAAGCATTATTACTATTACAAACGGTTATTTCGCATTTTAATACATCATTAACGTTTCCAACACAAAAAATATCACATGACATACGTGGAACTTGTTATGGAATTTGAAGAACCGGAGGAGTGTGAACCAGGTCACACCGATTCCCAGCACGACAGTGTTAGAGTCCAAAGTCGATAACTCAAAGGTGTGGTTCTGTAAGGTAATACTTTTATCAAATCTTATGGTGTGCACATGTGTGAAAGTGTTTAGCTGTCCATGATTTTTAAATAAATAATGGTACCAGCCTTCAAGGGATTTGTTTCAAGTCGGGTGGCTTATTGAAAAATAAAAGTAAGTTTTGAATAAGAAACTAAATACAATTACGGCTTTCTCTTTGATAATGTTAAAATAAAAGGGCGATGGATAAAAAAACGCTTTGTGTTCTAATTTGCAATTGATTGTACACGTGTCATTTACAAACGTGCAAAACTGTAAATACATAGTTATACCGGGCTACGTATAGAACAGACAATGTGATAAAGCTTACCTCAATGTCGACTAACGCGGCGGAACCACTTATATTCATGACATCGGCCACCAGAATGAAGATCTCCCAGATCTTTAGAAAACGGAAATACTCAGAGCGGGGTAAGTCGGTCTCGTCCTTGTTGACTGGCATGAACAGCATCTTGAAGTAGCGGACCATGTAAGACTTTGTTTGCTAGAGTTTGAAATACACACATCAATACAGGTGTTCTTGTTAGCGTCGTTAGTTTGTACAATTATAGGTTTGAATCTAAAACTTGTTTAAACATCTGCAGAAGAAATCGTGTTTTATTTACTTCACATAAGCACACTTTGGCTTCTATGAATTTGAATGCTTAAAAAGCATATGTTGTTAAATTAGGGCAAACCAGATTTCGCGAACAAATGTATAAAGAATTCACAAAAGAAAATTTAATTTGACTGATTAACTCACAAAGAAAGCCACAACTCCCCAGGTGATGTTATAGCTAGCCGCCAAGAGGGAAAGGACGCTAAAGAATATGACAGCGGCGGCGGTCGACTGGGAAGTGGTTTCAAGGACTGGCTCTGAAATAAAAACCGGAACGCTAAAAGCCAAGTTTAAATCAGTTAAAGTAACCTGTTCATGTTTTTGCAAATTGACACAATCGACCAAAATGTTTCAGATTCGCAAATTTTTGTTGTAGTTATGGTATTTGTGAGAAAACAGTACTACTAAGCATTTACCATGCTCTAAAATATCCATTATATGCATCTTTTGACGACTTAAAAACCTAAAAATTATAAAGCGTTGCAACACGAAACGATTGGATGATGTATAGAGTTCTGTTGTTGTCGTTATATTTTGTTGCACTACGAGGCTTTCTTATATAAAGTATAAAATAAAATACATCACTCTCTGTATGAGCACAGATGGCTAAGTTGTCTAAGCGTTTTACGTTTACTTCAGGGGTCAGTGGTTCGAGCCCAGTTGAGGGTTACTTTCTTTTTTCTTTCTTTAATTGTATTCTTTTTTTTTACTGCAGTCTTTTAGATACAACGTTTAACTTTATCAATAAAAAGCATTCACTGACAAACTTCAATGCATGCCAAAATCTGTGAAAAGGTCCTCTAATTATACTTAAGGATACTTTGTCTCCGTGTACTGTTCCACTTTTAAATAATAAATTACTACAGGTAGTTGTGTCTCATTTGGCCGTGTAATGCTTCGCTGCAGTGCTGTATGTGCATCCATTTCAATGTATTTATTCCATCAATATAACCACATTTTGACAATAGGAGGTATTAATTGTAGCGAAATAAACTCAGTGGCTAGTTAATAAATCATGCTTAAACATGGCTTTGAAATGTTAAATGGAGTTACCGTATAATCACATAATAAATGCTTTTAAGACTTGAATACCAGGCTATAATCCCAAAGAGTTTCCGACAACTCTTGCTTAAATGAATAGGGGTTTCAACTTAAATAGAAAAGTCTTTTTGATCGCCATTATTTTGATAGAACGCATGTGATTTTGTTATGATGCCATAAGAAAGACAATCTTTGCAGAAACAATGTAGAACGTACAACGTATATTAATGAAACGTTAGTTCTTCTCTCAACATGTTTTGTCTTCCTACTAATATAGATTATCATATAAAGACAGACACAGATTTCAGATATAAGTTTTCACACTCAGACATGCACAGAGCTAAATTTGAAAATATGTTTTGTTTTCGATTACTTGAAATGCCGCTATGCAAGTCGAAAACGATTGACGCAAAAGTGAAGCATTTCTTTCTCGGAATTGTACAATATTGGCAAGTTTGTGCCCTAACTACAGTTCTGCAATGCCATAACATCAAGGGAATGAACTACGGAGTAAAAATCAGATTCATACAATAGAGCTTTCGGAGACATGACAAAACTTCATGTGATATATGCAACGAACATATTGAAACAATAGAACACCTTTTCTGGAAGTGTTAACATATTCAAACTTTATGGAACCAATTTACAACATTTCTAGAGAAACAACAATTACAAGTAAAACTGTCTCTCTTAAATATCAGTTTCGGTGTAAATACTTTTAAAATACTAGAACTAAATAACACTGTGAACTAATACCATACTTCATACCTAAATAACTAATATAATAATAACTACATTATTATAAATATTTCATATTCAGCATGAAATACAAAAAACAAACGCCTACTTTGAACTGTTTTATAAATTATTTAAAACTAAAGATCCAAATTGAAAAAGAAATAACCCTCAACAACGATACGCCTCATATTTTTTAACAAAAATGGAAACACATTAAACTTCACAATCTAGTCCAGTTGTTTATCTGCCCCACTTTTTGCATATCATCTATAGTTTTAATTATTATATATTAAAAAAAACATCTATCAAAAGGGCAAAAACTATCTAAATACTAGTAAATCTTGTTTAATATGTTTTGACATTAGTTTTTGCTGCATGATATCACTTTGTTCTTGCTTATGCACATGTTTACATTAAATGTTTTATATTGAATAAAAATAAAGAGAAACAAGTTTTCACACTTAGACATGAACAGCGCTAAATTTGAAAATATTTTTTGCTTTCAATGACTTGAAAAGCCACCATGCAAGTCAAAAACGATTGACGCAAACGTGGAACATTTTTTTCTCGGAATTATAAAATATTGGCTAGTTTGTGCCCTAACTACAGTTCTGCAATGCCATAACATTAAAGGTATGAACTAAGGAGTAAAGATCAGATTCATACCATTGAGCTCTCGGACAGATGACAAAACTTAATCAACGTTACATTACATCAATTACCTGGTAATGAGTAGTCCATTTCTGAACACCGTATTCTGGTCGTCAGCGTTTCCAGCTCCACGTTCACTTGTCCGTTGTTGTCTTGATCAGTGAACATAACCTGTGGAAAATCAGCACGATAACACTAATGCTTGAATTGGCATGATTATTGTATATCGCAAATGGTGTTTTATTGAGGTATTTTCAATAGTTTGACGAATTAAGTAACTCACCTTTCCCTTAATTCTGAGACATTGAGCTTTACTGACAGCTTCCAGAACGCGGACCGAGTGTATTTGGAAATCAATATAAGCTGCAAGAAATCTAAAAAATAACATTAAAATATGCACAATTTAAGTGTGTTTTTATAGACAAAAATCAAACACAGCCATGCATCACTTTAGCACATCGAAGAATCCGCCTAATTTATCGTCTCAAAAGAATAGACAGCCCCACTGGGTACTTATTTACACAGGTGAAAGTTTTTTTTAATCCGACTTATGGAAAGGTATAAATTTCAGATGCAATAAATTCCACCCATATCTATAAAATAAGGCCGTGCATTAACCGAAAATCGTTCTGTAGATACACCCGCCAAGCAAGCCAAAGAAATTTGATAAACATCGAACAAGGCCCACTCTCGATCTGCCCACCCCTATATGTCTATAAATTGTGCATTGAGTAAAAGTGCAACCCTATAGAGGTTTGTTAAAAGCCGGCAAATAGAAGCAGAAGAGAAATAATACATCGGTTGGTTATCGGATGGAAAAGTATCAAAAGATGCAACCACGTCATTTTATGTTTTCTTATGAACTTGTGATTTGGAGCAGATAATTTAATATTAATTGAAAAGTAAACGGCACAAGGGTTATTCATGTAAAATACGTTAATACGTATTGCTGGTGCGGTAGTCGAGTGGTAACACTCTGGTCTACCATTCCAGAGGTCCTCGGTTCAATTCCTGGCCGAGGAGGTGGAAATTTAAGAAAAGCTCCAAGTGTTTCCCACCCAACGAGAGATGCACTGGTATGAAACACGGGTAATTCTCGCGTGTATCGGTGCTATTCACAAAGCACGTAAAAAAACCAAGGGATCTATTCGCAAAGAGCAAGGGTATCGCACCAGTGTTCCTTGTATCTAACTACTGTCTCTTCTGCATGCTGTCTCTTCAGCAAAACCAAAGGACCCCATTGGAAATAAGTGCTTGCACTTTCATGGGTTATCCTTGACTGTTAAGTCAAAATAAATAAAAAATAAATAAACAAAGGTATTTTAAATGTCCTATGTGTGCCTGGTAAAACAAAAATTACAACCTTTCTAAACAAATCTAACTAGTTTGCTTGCCACCAATGCAAACGATGATTTGATTGTTGGCTTTAATCACGCGTAAAAGTTTCGTCGCATTATAGGTCTTCAATTCAACAATTCGGAGTTTTCTGGTTATTCTCACTTGTTGGTTACGCTTTATAGGTAACTGTTGCTAGTAGAACCAGGATTAACATTTTATCTGAGTAAAAAAGACACATTATATATATACAGTAAATGACTTCCTCTGCTTCCGACTAGATCTCGAAAAGAAAGAATTTAATTTTTCATGCAATATGGCTATACTACCAGCATTTACCGACTTGAGTATGCAACACAAATGGATGTTCTGGATAAAAAGGCCATACAAACAGAAATCCACGGCTGTTTACCACAATTAGAATATATTACAGGTAGGTCTACTTAAAATAGCATCGATTTTTCAAAAACGCTTAACGATTTGATTAGTTTAGTAATATATCACCAATCTGTTATGAGTAAACGTTAATTTATTTAACCTCGTGTAATACTTAACATGTTCTGTGGGTCTCAGTCCTCCCACTAAGTTGTCGAAACTGTTTTTCTGGAACTTGCAAGACCGTGAAATCAATGTTTACATAGCATAGCTGCATGTTTACATAGCACAGTTGCAAGGTTTCCATAGCACAGTTGCATGTTTACATAGCACAGTTGCAATGTTTACATAGCACAGTTGCATGGTTGCATAGCACAGATGCAAGGCTTACATAGCACAGTTGCATGTTTACATAGCACAGTTACAAGGTTTGCATATCACAACTAGTTTAAATCTATTTATTGTAGCTCAATTGCATCGAAAGCCTAAAGCCTCAACGCTCTCGAGTCCGTTTGCTGGGCATAGAACCAGTACTTGGTGTCTTTTGGAGAGATCTAAAGAACGCTCCCACGCACGGTGGGGATCAAACACAGCACAGTTGCATGTTTACATAACACAGTTGAAGGGTTTACATAGCACAGTTGCGAGGTTTACACAGTACTGTTAAGTTGTTTACTGAAATCTCATTTCGGTCTTTTTGTTGCTAATATTGTGTGCATCAAAACACTTTATTATAAATGGCTGTTGCTGCTTCAGACATAAGTGTTAAACTACAACGAACATACATGAACACACAATTTAATGCTTCCAATTATTGATATATAAATATTATTTGCCATGATACACTAGCTTTACTTAAGTGCTTACCTCTGTATAGCTTCTGCTATGTTTAATTGATTTAACTCCTTCAAGACGTATATATGTTTTGTCGCCTGTCTGTTGATCCACTGTCTCACTCAAACTTGCATTTACATCAACCACCTGCTCTGCATACGAAGATTGGACATTACATAAACATGTGTATCATTAAAAATGATGTACTGCGTTACAAGTTACCTATGTATGTATACGCGTATCCACAAAAAGCATCTTTTTATAACGCAAAACACACATCTCGCGGTCTGTTTTAAGGAAATATAACCTTTTATGGCGATTCCGGAGTTGACCTCAGTATCTGAAAGTCCCGGGAACCCAAAGTACTTTATTTTTAGTTCCAGTTTGTCCGTCGGCAGTCGCTCGTAAAACCCAATGGAGTCTTTCTCGGCGTTGTAATACTATAAAATTGGGTGCTAACTTTGAAAGCGTGTCAATCAGGTTTAAAATGTGAATAGTCAATGTTGATAAATATATTTAAATAAGCAATGTCTCTTAAACATCGACGAAAATAATTATGTATACTTGAAAGACACATACTATTTAAAAACCTTTATGATCAAGACAAAAACACGCTACAAATATGCATACACATTACAATACCCTTTGAACAGCAAATGTAACGCCCGCGACTAAATCATCGACTGTGTACACAGCAAAGTCCCCGTGGGCCGGAGGGTAGGGAAGCGTCTCCCAAGCTGTGATATCGGCAACATAACTTTACGACATGAGTGAGTAATAGACATTTTCAGATCAGACAAAGAGGAAACTAAATCAACACAGATGAAACTACAGCAAACAACACAGCCAATTATAGCAAAGGTAAATAAACATGGTGATCGTATCATATAAGAGTCAAATACGCTATCTGTTTTCGGTTCAAGTTATTACCACACATGCATTTAAGAATTGAATAGCATGTTTCTGCATTTCATCGATGTATGAACTGTCGGGACAATTACGCATAATTTGCATAAATGCCGACGGCGTTTATGCATAAATTAGGTGTATTTTTCCCGACATTTCATACACCGATGAAATGCAGAAAAATGCTATTCAATTCTTATAATTACAACACAAAATGATCTTAAAGCTGAAATTCTGTCGTGGTAAGGGTCATAAAAGTCCTTTTTAATCTAGCGTATGAATCTATTTTCAGTTTCGGTTTCATCGCCGTCAAATGGGTATATCGTTGAAGTTCGCGCAATAAATATAACGTCATTTCACTATTGACCAATAAGAAACAACGCCATCAAGTTTCGCGCAAAACATAACATCATATTGGCAACTTGTTAATGACCAGAAAGTAGCGCCATGAATATTCATGTTTAAATTTGCATACGATCGGAAAATGAAAAACCGGTCACGTGAACAAATTATCCAATCCATATAAATGTGACAGAAGTTGTAATTATTAAACCATGAACATTAAACATCGTAGAAGAATATTCATTTAACGGTTAAACGATATACGTCTACCTATTATTGTTACATGTAACATGGAAAACGTAAACTTAGTTCGAACTTGCGTCCCATCCTTTGAGAAAATGGTTCCGCAGAGCCAGATGTCCGCGGTTGACCACGTTGGAAAAGTTGGCACGGTCGTTCCCGAAATTGAACATCTGCCAAGAAACAGAAAATACAACTAAATGTTGTTTAAGACAAATCTTAATCACGCGTCTAGATATATAGATTTTATGAATTTTTTCATCGGTGTGAATGATTGAAAAATAAAACACATTGGAATTGTTCCCATAATAAGTTTTTATCAAAAAGCATATACATTTATTTCAAAGTGATATAATTATAAAGCAGACTAATTCATCTATATTATATATTTAAGCTTAAACATTAATTAAAGTCGTGGTACTTTCACATGCTAACGCAATAAAGTATTAGATTTTAGGAAGTGAAAAAAAAACAAGTTTATTTATCAGAACGTTCTAACAGCCGATCAGTAAACAACACAATTTATAAAAATCAAGAAAGATATGTTAGATTTATAATTATGTCTGTCACAGTCGATGTCCCCCCCCCCGAAAAAAACAACAACAACACACAAAAAAAAACATCTTGAAGAGGGGACGCGAACAACATTGCTGAAGGAATCTGATAATGTAAAGAGAACCGATAACAGTTTTATATGGATTAGCCTTAGGTCAGTTACACGCGCAATCAAGTTATGTGAAAGTGTTTTAGGTTAACACACGTTATGATCTATTTATACATATCATACGAGACATAGGATTTCTTATCAAAATGCAAATTTAACGCAAAAGTTTTAAACTTCGTCAATGAATACGTGTCTTTAAAAAAGGGCATGCGTTATGTCATTGTCATACTTTTAAACCAAAACCGATACATCAACAAAAGGACGAAAATGTATTATATGTTCACCACCATTTCAAAAACAAAAATCAAATCTAACTACACTTGCAAATAGGTCTGGAGTAAGCATTGTGCGGCGGAACGCGACAACAGTGTAAAAATCAAATACGTTCAAACTGGTAACAATAAAACAAAAACACACGAATATTCGACCGATCTAAATTATGAAATTTTTATCATCGTAATATTTAGACACTTTATAGTTCCTAAAATAACATATCAAGTGTAATTGTTAGTGTATACACATTTGTTATTCGCTGATGTTTTGAAAAACGATGCTTCTGAATGAAATATACGATTGTGTTTTTTATACAGGACTATACAAAGTTATACATGTAGTATTAATTTTGGGTTTCGAATACATTTGTTTTTATACCCCTAGCTCAGATAAATTTCAATACGAAGAATATTTTCTTCATTCATTTTCAATTCGATAATTTGCTATCAAAGAATACATAATAACTAACGTATCCTGTTTCCCGTTTTGGTAACTACATGTTTTTATATGCGAGCAGGAGCAGTATGTACAATATACCATACAATGTTTGGAAGACACGTGTTTAAACAAAACATATTACAGAAATATTAACAAATAGTACAATTATTGAAAGACCAATTACTGCAATATATTTTCTTTAATTTAAGCCTTGGAAGCGATCATTTTAAGGGATTCTGGGACACCAACCTGCGATGTTATCAGCCCGACCTTCATCAAGTGCATAAGGAAAAAGAACAGAGGAAGCAATTGAAAGTAACACGTGCCGGTCTTGAACTTGAATGCCTCATAGAAGTACCACTTCAGTCGTCTGCGCAGACGCGTGGTCGGTTTCCGGTATTCTATGTCGTCAGAGTTATCTGGAAGTAATTGAGCGTATGAGAAACATATAATTAAACTTATGTGTTATTTGATTCTAAATTCAACATGATCCCTATAATAAGTACCTTACTCAAGAAGGACTCAGTTTGAAGTTACTAATGGGCATCTAGCATATAAACTTTGCAGCTGTATGTACACAGTTTGTATTGAATGTCTAGACATTTCAGTTTCATAAACATGTGGATAACTTAACTCGTGTAAAGCATCTAAACACTTAATGTGCATAAATTCACGGAGTACTAAACCCACATTTGTCATCTAGACATCGCAGTTGTCTTCACTCATTGTGTATATATTCGCATTTCGCATCTAAACATGACAGTTGAATACGCCTACGTAAATACATAGAGTACTTAATTCGTATTAAACATCTAAAAATTGCAGCTACATTGAAACATGGAGTCTTTAATTCATATATATAATCAGAAATCGCACGTGCATGGTTATTTAAGAACCGTTACGTGTTTCATCCTGAACATTTTATTATGAACACTTATCATTATCAAATTGTTTTAAGTTATATATACCGACTATAAAGAAATTCGACAATTTTACACAACCAGAAAGACACTATGTAATTCGTATAACGCATCTGAAATTGCTGTATCATTGACATATCAAGTTTTCTATTTTCATAAAGCATGTAAATATTGCAGTTGCATAAACTCAAAGCTTCGTTTTATTTGGGAGTTATGTACGGGAAAAAACATATTAAGCTCTTTACCATACCTTTGTTATCGTTTGTGCCGTTAATTGGATAACTTGCATCGTTGATGCGAATCTCTACACCAGCAATGTTGGCTTCCATTCCGTACCCTGTACTCTAAACGGTGTATTTCTTGTGGCCTTAAATCTACGAATCCGTTCTAGCAAGCAGATGCTGTGCGTTGTGAAACTTTTAATTAAAAGTAATCCGATTGACGATTCAAGTATGTGACCTTATATCCAATGTGAGGCATTTTTCCTGCGGTAATTATGTTTATCTGGTATCTTCACTTTTTGCGTTCACCATAAGCCTGTGAAAACAGTTTATATGTACTTTTAATATATTTTTGGCTTGTATTTACATTGACATAATTTTCATCCTTTCAAAGTTCACCTTGTTGGATTATGGCGTGGTAATTAACTCTGCGACGTACTATCATACCTGTCATGTTATAACGGTGTGCTTTAATTGAAAAAGTTCAGATTTAATGCTAATTTTCAAACTTTGAAACACTCTTTCGGGAATGAACTGTCGCCTGTAAATACGTATATTAAGTACATAACTGACACCGATTTTGAAATAATTGAAACAATATTAATCCACTGATAACTTTTCGTCACTAACACTAATCATCAAATATCTACTCCAACAATATCCTTTTTCAACACTTCAATATCAAGAATATCCGTAAGATGTGTCTGTGTGTGTGAGTGAACCATCGTACCACGCCTGATTAGATATACATGCAAACGCTGTGTCCTCGTTAGGAAGTAATATGGAGGGGCACTTACGCGTATTGTCGTCAGCTTTTAAAGGGAGGGAGATTATACGATTTGTATATATATATTGATAAAAGTATGCTACAACAACACAAAATAGGCAAGACAAAATATACATTGAAGACGAATTTCATAAAATGCAGCAAAGACAA